>NW_022476532.1:0-125812 GCF_009829145.1 Chiroxiphia lanceolata
CGACTTCATGGTGGACGAGAGCGGCCTGTGGGCCGTGTACACCACGAACCAGAACGCCGGGAACATCGTGCTGAGCCGCGTGGACCCGCAGAGCCTGCAGGTGCTGCGCAGCTGGGACACCGGGTACCCCAAGCGCAGCGCCGGCGAGTCCTTCCTCATCTGCGGCACCCTCTACGTCACCAACTCCCACCTGGCCGGCGCCAAGATCTACTTCGCCTACGACACCAACAGCTCCAGCTACGAGTACACGGACATCCCCTTCCACAACCAGTACTCCCACATCTCCATGCTGGACTACAACCCCCGCGAGAGGGTCCTGTACACCTGGAACAACGGCCACCAGGTCATCTACAACGTCACGCTCTTCCACGTCATCAAGACCAGCGGGGAGCTCTGAGCCCCCCCCGGGGGGGGGGAACGGGGATTCGGGGATGGAGACGGGGATTCGGGGATGGATCCGGCAGTTCCAGGCTGGGTTTGGCTCCGGGGAGCTCTGATTCCGCCCTGGATCTTCCACTCTGGATCCAGCTCCAAGCTGTGATTCCCCTCTGGATCCAGCTCTGATTCCTCCCTGAATCTTCCAGCCTGGATCCATTCCCACGGAGCTCTGATTCCACCCTGGATCCAGCTCTAATTCCCCCCTGGATCTGGCTCTGATTCCCCCCTGGATCCAGCTCTGATTCCACCCTGGATCCAGCTCCAGGGAGCTGTGATTCCCCCCTGGATCCAGTTCTGATTCCCCCCTGGATCCAGCTCTGATTCCCCCCTGGATCCAGCTCTGATTCCACCCTGGATCCAGCTCTGATTCCACCCTGGATCCGGCTCTGACTCCACCCTGGATCCTCCACTCTGGATCCAGCTCCAGGGAGCTGTGATTCCAGCCTGGATCCAGCTCGGATTCCACCCTGAATCTTCCAACCTGGATCCATTCCCACGGAGCTCTGATTCCCCCCTGGATCCAGCTCTAATTCCCTCCTGGATCCTCCACTCTGGATCCAGCTCCAGGGAGCTCTGATTCCCCCTGGATCCAGCCCTGATTCCCCCTGGATCCAGCTCTGATTCCCCCTGGATCCAGCTCTGATTCCCCCTGGATCCAGCCCTGATTCCCCCTGGATCCAGCTCTGATTCCACCCTGGGTCTTCCAGCCTGGATCCATTCCCATGGGGCTCTGATTCCCCCGTGGATTCAGCTCCGGGGAGCTGCAATTCCCGCCCGGATCCAGCTGCGATTCCAGCACAGATCCGGCAATTCCAGGATGGATTCAGCTCCAGGGAGCTTTGATTCCAACCTGGATCTGGTGACTCTTCCCTGGATCCTGTGATTCCAGCCTGGATCCAGCTGTGATCCCACGCTGGAATTTCCCACCCTTCCCTCCTCTTCCCGCCCCTTTCCCTCCCTCCTTTCCCGTTCCTTTGGGATCTCGGGATCTCTCCCAGCGCATGGAGCTCCTTTGCCTTCATCTGAGTTGCCTTGGAATTGTTTTCCGTTGGATTTCTTGGGATTTTTTTTCCCATTTCCATCTTTATTTTGGCGGCAAATAAAAAAAGTCTCTTGGAAGTGCTGAGATTTTTCCCGGTTTTGGGGTTTTTTTTTCGGTGATGGGTTTGGTTTTGTTGGTTTATTTTGGGAATTGTGATGTTTTCTCTCTCCAGGCTTTGGTTTTCCGGCCGTTTTTCCTGCTGGGAGCTCCATCCCTCGTTCCCAGATGTGCCTCCCGCTGCCAGGGAGGCTTTTTTATGGGAATGTTTAATTCATGTGGGAGAGGGGGAAGGGAGGGAATTGAAGAGCAGCTGCAGAGAAAGGAGGGAAAGGGCTGGAAAAGGGGGAGGAGGGGCTGGAAAATGGGGGAAAGAGGCTGGAAAAGGGGGAAAGAGGATGGAAAAGGGGGGAAAGAGGATGGAAGAGAGGCTGGAAAAGGGAGAAGAGGCTGAAAAACATGGAATTTTGTGGGATTTGGGAGGATTTTGTTGCTCTCCAGCTGCTTCTGGAGCCTCCCTGCCCTCAAAGAACACGGAATAAGGAAAATTCGGGATGTGATCCGAGCCCGGCTCATCCCAGGGATTTGAGCTCGGCTTTGAGAGGAAATGGGGAGGGAAGAAAAAGGGGGAAGGATTTTCCTCCTCTGTCTGAATTCCACCTGGGAAAGACCTCCTGGAATTCGGGAAGGGTGTGGGGGGGTCGGAATTCCCGAAATTTCCCTCTCCGGGGGTGCGGGGGGGGGGGGGGGGTGGTGATGGTGGTGGTGTTAAAAATCCCGCTGGGATTGTTGTGAGTCAGAGGCCGAATCCTCATAAATATTCCAGGTTTTTTTCCCCTCGGCTCAAAAAGTGCCTCGTCATGGAGGGGGGAGGGGGAGGAATCCGGGGAGGATTTGGGATAAAACGGGAATAAAAAGGGAGCCTGGAGGGGGGGAAATGGGGATTCGGGATCCCTGATGTTCCCCCTTCCCAAATTTTGCAGGAACGGGAATTTGGGGTCCCTTGGGAATTTCCCCCCCCCCCCCCCATTTCTTTGTGGAGTTTTCTCCCTTTCCCCTCATTTTTCATGGAATTTGCCCCTTTCCCTCCCCCCATTTCCTTATGGAATGTCCCTTTTTTCTCCCCATTTCTTTATGGAATTTTTTCCCCATTTCTTCATGGAATTTTTCCCCTTTCCCCCCTTTTCTTTATGGAATTTCCCCCCTTTCCCCTCCATTTCCTTATGGAATTTTCCCCCCATTTCTTCACGGAATTTCCCCCCATTTCCTTATGGGATTTCCCCCCATTTCTTCTCCTGCAGCCCCCGGAATGTTCTGGAAGCTCTCCCTGGATCCCTCCCTGCTCCAGGGGAACATTCCCAGCTCTCCCAGCCCGTCCCTGGAGCAGAATCCTGGAATCCTGGGATGCTCTGAGTGGGAAAAGGGACCCCTCAAGGCTCATCCCATCCCATCCCATTCCAAGGGCAGGGAACCTCCCACGTTGCTCCAAACCCTCTTCCCACCTGGAATCCTTTGGATTCCTCCTCCTCTGCTTTTCCCGGGATCCCTCAGGGCAGGTTCATTCCAGGCTGTCCCGGGATTCCCGCCCCCATTCCCTCTTTCCCGGTTATTTTACAGGGACAGGGATTCGCTGCAGTCCCGGATTCCCGAGGGAATATTCCGGAGCTCCCGGGTGCTCCCGGATCCATCCGGGATGTTCCGCCCGGTCCCGGGGGCTCCACATCCCACAGAATTCCCTCGGGATGCTCCCGATCCAACCCCGCTCCTGCCCCGGGTGGGTCCGGGGTCTCCACGTCCCTGGAATTCCCTCGGAATCCCTGGAATTCCCTGGGGGTCCCTGGAATTCCCTTCGCCCGGGCGGGGTTTCGGACCAAGCCCCCTCTCCTCGCATTCCCAGGATTCTTCCCCCCATTCCCGCAGCTTTTCCAGGCGGGATTCGGTCTTGGCCGGCGCCGGGAACAGCTTGGGAATGACTCACCTCTCCCGGCGGGTCGTTAATGAGCCGCTAATTAGCGCCTAACGAGCCGGAGCGGCTCCCGCCGGGAATGGCGGGATCGCCTTTTCCCGGGATCTTTGCTCAGGGAACCCGATTTTTCGGGATGGAGGGAGCCTGGCCCAGGAATTCCACGCGCTCCAGGGGGTGGGAAACAGGGATAACGGCGGGAAAAGACCCCCCCGGAGGGAGATCCCGGATCTTCCAAAGGTTCTCGGACACCGGGAATTGGGGGGTTATTATATTATTATTTAGTATATTATTATATTATTTGTATATTATTAATAACTATATTGCGATTCTATAATTTATTTTTTAATTAGAGTATACTTATTAATATATTATTATTTATTATATTATTATTTATATTAATATATATAGATGTTTAATAATTCTATATAATATATAATAATTTACACATATCTATAATATACAATATAAATAATAAAAATAGAATTAAATAGAATTAAATAAAATTTCCCCTTAATATATAATTATTTATACTAATATATAATTATTTACACTAATATATAATTATTTACACTAATATAGATTATATATATAATTATACATTATATAAAATTAATCTCATATATAGATTATATGTATGATTATATATTATATATAATTAATCTCATATATAATTCTTTAAACTTAGATATATAATGCATAATATATATTTCAATATGTATGAAATCCATCAGATTTTCACCCAAAGCAGGAAAACCCTACCCTCCCCCCCCCAAAAAGGGAATAAAAAATATTATTTATATATTTATTTATCTATTATTTACTTCTTTATCGAATATTTAACTATGATTTTTATCTCTATTTTTATATCTTTAACCCGAATTTCAGACCTTTTCCCCTCTTTTTAAACCCCACCCCCCCACAAAAATCGCTGACTCAGCACATTCCCCCCCCTCCCCCCCCCCCCATTCCCAGAGGAATTTTTTGAGGCCAAAAAAAAAAAAAAACAAACAAACCAGGAGAAAGAAGGAATCCAAGCTCCCAAGTGGTTTTGTTTAACTGGAGAGGGTTTTATTGGCAGCTGGAGACCGGGACTGTTCAGCTGGTTTGGTTCACAAACAAAAACCAAAAGCTGGGATCGACGGATTTTTCCGGGTTTTTATTCCACTGAAACGGAAGCAACCGGAA
The DNA here is from genome assembly GCF_009829145.1 of Chiroxiphia lanceolata. Lineage (NCBI taxonomy): Eukaryota > Metazoa > Chordata > Aves > Passeriformes > Pipridae > Chiroxiphia > Chiroxiphia lanceolata. The sequence goes on from NW_022476532.1 coordinate 4,629, forward strand.
AACGACAACAAAAAAACCCCCAAACAAACAAACAAACAACCCCAAACCCACGGTTTTTAAGCCCAACCTGAAAATCCAGGGCCGGAAAACCCCAATTCCCGCCGGTTTTCCGATCCCTCCGGATCCGATCCCGGCTCCCGGGGACCCAAAGAAAAGGCAAATTCAAGTTTTGGAGTCGAAGCAACGGGAGGAGATGGGAAGATCCCGGGGGATGAGCCGGGATGGGCGGCGGGGGCGGGGACACGGATGGACACGCCCCCATCAGCTCGGATCTCAAGGGATTAATTAAGGAATGGCTTTAATTGACCGGGTCCAGCGCGGGCGGAGACGCTTCGGTTGGGCTCGTTTGGGGCCAAACGGGGGAAATGAGTTAAATCAACATGCAAAGGGTTGGGCTGGCCCAGCACCAGCGGCCGCGGCACCTTCGGCGTCGTCAACGCTGTCAACGTCATCGTCACTGTCAATGACGTCATTGCCAATGACATCATCACCACCAATGTCACCATTGTTGTGGTCAACGTCACCATTGTCATCACCATTGTCATTGTCAATGTCAACGTGGTCATCAACATCATCCTCATCCTCGTGAATGGTGTCACCATCGTCATCACCATCATGGTCATTGTCAACATCATCACCGTCACCAGGTCACTGTCAACGTCATCATCGTCACGGCAACACCACGGCTGCGTCATCATCATCATGGTCTTTGTCATTGTCAGCCCTGTCACGTCATTGTCATTGTCATCACCATCATCATCATCGTGTCATTGTCCCCATCGTCATCTCCGCCCCCGCCCCCGGTGCCACGCCCCAACCCAACCCCCAGCGAGCCGGAGGTGGGAATGCCGAGCCGGGAATGCCGAGCCGGGACCGCCCGGAGCCGGGTCAGGACAGCCCAACCCTCCCCAAACCCCCCGGAATTCCCCGTTTTCCCGCCCTCGGGAAGACGCCGACGCCCCGTCCCGGGAGCCGCCCCCTCCCTTTCCGGCGCCGAGGTGTCCCGGGAGGTTTGAGCCGTGGGACAGAGCAGGGGGGTTTTTTGGGATCGGGAGTGGCGATGGAGTTCGTGGGGTGGGAGGGGGTCGGACTCCGTTCCCCCCCTCGTGTCTCCCTCTCCGGGCCCCAAAGGCACTTTCACTCCGTGCGGAGGATGATGTGGATCCCTGAATCCGTGAACACGGGGCCGCTCATCTCGCCCGCCCGCAGCGCGAACGACGCGTCCTCGAACGGCTTCTGCATCTGCCCTGCGGAGAATTCCCGGGAAACCGCGGGGTCAGGGATCCCGGGGGCTCCGGGGAGGGGTTAACCCCCGATCCAGGGGGGAATTGTCCCCAGATCCGACCCGAGCCTCTCCCGGCGCAGCCCGAGGGGGTTTCCTCCCTCGGGAGAAGGGAACGACCCCGCCCGGCTCCGCCCTCCTGCCAGGGGATTTTGGGGACACCCAAGATCCCCCTGGAGCCTCCTTTTCCATGTTCTCCAGCCCCTTTTCCACATTCTCCAGCCCCTTTTCCACATTCTCCAGCCCCTTTTCCACATTTTCCAGCCCCTTTTCCATGTTCTCCAGCCCCTTTTCCATGTTTTCCAGCCCCTTTTCCACATTCTCCAGCCCCTTTTCCATGTTCTCCAGCCCCTTTTCCACATTTTCCAGCCCTTTTTCCACGTTCTCCAGCCCCTTTTCCATGTTCTCCAGCCCCTTTTCCACGTTCTCCGGCCCCTTCTCCTTCTTTTTCACCCCCTTCTCCTTGTTTTCCGGCCCCTTCTCCTGCTCCATTTCCCCTTTTCCAGGACTAACAACACCCTCAAACTGGTTTTTTTCCCCCCCAAAAAATTGATTTATCACCAAAGGGACTTTCTCTTTTTTCCCAGTTTACCCCTGACATGTTTTCCCAGGGTTTTTTTCCCAAATTCCAGCATTTTCATTAATTACTGGAAGGGAAAGAAGCTCACTAGGCTCGTTATATTCAGAATATTTGGATTGTTACCTGTTATATTTCAATATTTCCACGATTCCCCCCAATTTTCCCACAATTTCAGGGTTATTTTCCACTGAAAAACCCTTTTTCCCAGCTTTCCTTCCTTCCCTTTCATCCCTAAAAAAAGCAGGAAGGAGGGGGTGGAAGATGGGAGCCGCTGCCATCTAGTGGGAGCTGAATTTTAGGGAATTTCTTCCTGTTTTGGTGCAGAGAATTAAAGGAAAAAATCCGTATTTTTGTCCCTCTGCAAAGAGCTGGGCTTGCCCAGAACACAGAAACATCCACAAAAGGTTTGGAAATCCATGAAAAATCACTTTTTCCCCTGTTTTTTTCAGCTGAGGGAACAACTGTGAGTGCTGGGGTTTGATCCAAAAATGGGTTAAATCACCAAAAAAAGGGGGTTGGTGAGGGAAAATTTAGTTTTTTTCATCCAAAAATGGATTAAATCACCAAAAATAGGGGTTTGGTGAGGGGGAAATTAGGTTTCTAATCCATATAAAAAATTGCTCTGGGGAATAAACCCCTGGAATGGGTGGTTTTGGGGCATTTTTTGGGGGAAACCCCCCCAAATTGCTGGTTTTGGGGAATAAACCCCTGGAATGGGTGGTTTGGGGTGTTTTTTGGGAAGAAGCCCCTCACCTCTCCCAAAGGCTCCCAGGTCCCCTCCGGCCTTGGCCGAGCTGCAGTCGCTGAACTGGGAAGCCAAGGACTCAAAATCCTCCTCTCCTGATTTTATCTTCTGGATATAACCTGGAAAAACAGGGAAAACAACCCGTTCACAGGGAGAAAAACCACCCCAGAACCTCCTTTTGTGCCTTAAATCCCACCCCAAATATTTATTCCTCCCTTCCCTCCAAAAAAATTTCTGTTTTTTGGGGGAATTTGGGCAGAAAAAGGAGGAGGAATAATTCCAAGACCGGAGGGATGGAGCAGAGGGAGAAGGAGCTGCCCTGGGAGAGGCAGAGCCCGAGGTAATTTGGGATCATTTCCGAGCACGGGCATTAATTGGAAGCGAAGTGGCAGAAGCAGCACAAGGGTGACCTAATTTAGGCCGGGAATTAAAACCTGGGAGGTTTCTTCCCAGCCTGGAAAAGGGGGGGCTGGGAAAGGGCAGGGAGAGGGGGGAACCTCGGGAATTCTCTGGGCAGTAACAGATGGAATTTATGTCATTTATACATCAACATTTCTATTTGTGTTCCATATGAAATTTATGGATAATTGCTATTATTTATATTCATTGTTATCATTATTATATTATATAATATTCCCATTATTCCTATGCACCCTGCCCCATTCCCATTATCCCCATCATTCCCATGAATCCCATTCCCATAAACCCCATCCCCACCATCCCCACCCTGATCATCCTCATCCCCATCATTCCCAATTCCCACCATCCCCATCATTCCCATCCCCACTGTCCTCATCATTCCCATTCCCACCATTCCCATCCTCATCATTCCCATCCCCACCATCCCCATCATTCCCATTCTCACCCCCACCATTCCCACCATTCCCACCATCCCCACCATCCCCATCATTCCCATTCTCACCCCCACCATTCCCACCATTCCCACCATCCCCATCCCCACCATCCCCATCATTCCCATTCCCATCATCCCCACCATTCCCATCCCCATCATCACCATTCCCACCATTCCCATTATTCCCATCCCCATTATTCCCACCATTCCCATTCCCATCATTCCCATCCCCATCATTCCCATTCCCATCATCCCCACCATTCCCATCCCCACCATTCCCATCCCCATCATTCCCATCCCCACCATCCCCATCATTCCCATTCCCATCCCCATCATTCCCATTCCCATCATTCCCATTCCCATCATCCCCATCATTCCCATTCCCACCATTCCCATCTCCATCATTCCCATCCCCATCATTCCCATTCCCATCCCCATTCCCGTTGTTCCCGTTGGTGCCCACGTGCCGTTGATGAGCTCCAGGGCCTCCTCCTTGGAGCGGGTGATCTTGTCCTGCCTCCAGGACGAGGGTCTGCGGGACTGGTTGTGCTTCACCAGGAGGTGGGAGCAGCGAACCCGCCCCGGCTCCGACCGCGCCGACCCCGCGGAGCCGCCGGAGCCGGAGCCGTGCGGCCGCTCCCACTGGCTGGCGTTCGTCAGGTGGTTGAAGTAATAAACCCGGCCTGAGGGAAAGAGGGACCAAAATCCCCAAAATAGCCAGTTATTGACCCAAAACATCCCTTTAGTGACCCAAGATACCCATTTATTGACCCGAGATGTCCATTTATTGACCTGAAACATCCCTTTAGTGACCCGAGATGTCCATTTATTGACCCGAAGCATCCCTTTAGTGACCCAAACCATCCATTTATTGACCCAAAACATCCACTTGGTGACCCAAGAAACCCAGTTAGTGACCAAAAAGATCAAGCTGGTGACCCAAAGAATAGATTTTTTTTGGCCCAAAAAATAGGTTGGTGACCCCTCCCTCACTGAGGTGACCCCCCCCCCCCCAAATCCCCTCACTGGGGTCACACCCCCCCCAGTCCCCCCTTCATTGAGGTGACGACCCCCCCCAAATCCCCCTCACTGGGGTCACTCTCCCCCAAATCCCCCTCACTGGGGTCACCCCCCTCTCAGTCCCCCCCTCAACAGGGGTGACCCCCTCTCAAATCCCCCTCACTGAGGTGACCCCCCCCCATCACCACAATTCCCCCCCAAATCCCTCCACCCCCTCACCCCCAGGCCCTGCCGCTCCCCCCGCCGCGCCCCTTCCTCACCCCCCCACGCTCTTTTTCCCGCCCCTCCACCCCTCCCTTCTTTCTCACACCCTCCCGGCCCCCCCCGGAGCCGCCCCCTCCCCACGGGCCCCTCACCGGAGCTGCGGCTCATCCTTTTCTCCCACCCCGGGGGCAGCTTCTCCTCCTCCGCCATCTTCCCTTCCCTGCGCCCGCCCTGCCCGCCCCGCCCTCACTGCCCACACGGCGAGGGCGGGGCTAACCCACCCCTCCTCCGCTCCCATTGGTGCACGGAGAGGCAGCGCCAGCAACCCCGCGGTGCGATTGGTGTAGACCACTATCAATCACGCGCCAGGTGAAGCCAGAAAAGGCGCCATTCATGTAGTACGGGCAAAGTGGGACGGTGGCCGCGGGTGGACAAACAACGGGAACGCGGTTTGGGGGGGGTCCCGGAGGTCCCGTTAGCGCCCCCCCCCCGGAGGCACAAAACCACCGGAGACTCAAAAAATACTTTTATTATAAATAAATTAAACATTGCAGAGGGCTTGAAACCTCAGCTGGATCTGTCGTAGAGGGGGTGGGGGTAAAGGGGGGGTACCAGGGAGAGCACCGGGGCGTAACGGGGGGGGGCACCGAGAGGTAACGGGGGGCACCGACGGCCGCTCCTGGTCGTGGAATTCCAGGTTTATCCCGTCGTGGAGCTGCTCTGGAGAAGTTAAGGAGAAAGCGGAGGTGTCGATAGGTGGAGTTTTTTGGGGGGTGGCCGCCCCCGGACCCACCTTCGGGACCTCCCGGGACGCCCCGACCCCTCCCGACCTCATTCAGAGGCCTCCGGGCCCTCCTTGTGCCACCCCGCAGCTCCTCCGGCGCGCAGGAAGTGACGTCACGCGGAGCGGTTGCTACGGAAGTGTTGCCTTGGCAACCGGGGTGGATGTTGTTGTGATGGTGGTTGTCGTTGGCAACGGGCAAAATGGCGGCGGGACCCCCCCCCCCAGGGACCCCCTTTTATTGCCTGGGCTCTCTCCTTCCTTCTCTTCCTCCTCCTGGGAAGGGGACAAATGGGGACAAGAAGGATCTGGGGGGAATAAAAATGGTGGAAAAGAGGGATTTGGGGGGAATAAAAATGGTGGAAAAGAGGGATTTGGGGGGAATAAAAATGGGGTTGCAGCAGGAAAATTCACGCCTCAAAGGAGCCCTTTTTTGCACCGTTTTCACTCCAAAAAATTCCGCCCCCCGGTGTCGCCTCCAGGCTGGAATTGCAGCCAGGAATTGCAGCCAGGAATTGCAGCCAGGGCTGGATGTCCCTGACCCTTCCCGGGGTGATGAAACGCGGCTGCTCTGACCCGGTCTCTGTGCCCTGGGAGGGGTTTTGTTCCCAAAATCCGACGTTTTCGGGGCAAACAAACAACAGGGAAAAGGACAATTAAAAGACCCTTTAAAAACCCGCCAAAGAGCACCAAGATACCGCTGGTTCCTTCTGATTCCCAAATAAATTCCTTTATTTGGAATTTACCCCTTGGAATTCCCTGATTTAGGGGGGTTCATTCCCATTTCTTCTCTCCCAACCTTTAAATCCAGTGATTCCACCCCCATCCCAAATGCAGGTGTCCCTGGAAATCCCATTTTTGGGGGGATCCAAATCCGCTTTATTTCCTTGGAAAAACGTTGATTCCCAAGCCCCCGTTTTTCCCAATTTCCCACTTTCCGGCCCCATTTTTCCCAATTTTCCACCTCCCACTCCCATTTCCCCCCCCACATCTGGACGCAAAGCCTCCGGAATTTTGAGGATTCTCCCCTTTTATAGCCCAAAATGGATGAGGAAAAGCCACAAAAACCTTGGATAAAGGGGGGGGGGAAAACTCGGAATCCTCAGGACTGGCCCCGATCCCAACTTTTTTTGAGGCATTTTTTGAGGACAAACCAACTGGACCTGACCTGAAACCCCCCCCCGGGTTAAATTTTAACCACGGGAATGAACATTCCCAGAGTTATCCCAAGCCTTTTTATCCCGGGGATCCCGGTCAGAAATCCCTTTTTCTCCCTCGTTCCCGAGGTTTTTCCCTTCTCCCAGAGCTCTCCGGGATGGACGAGGAGCACCTGGACGGCGACCTGCGAGTGTTCAAAGGTAAATTCCAGGAGGTTTTTTTTTCCCCGGACTTTTAAAAGTAAATTCCAGGATTTTTTCCCCAGGATTTCCCAGAGGAGATCCCGTGTTTTCCTCCTCCCTCAGCTCCGGGGATTTGGCTGCTCCATTCCTGGGGAATTCGGGATGGGATGGGGATCATTCCCATGGGGTTGGGGCACCAGTTTCCCCACTTTTCCCCCAGTTTCCCCCCATTCCTCCCAGTCCCTCCAGTCCCCCCAGTCCCTGCTCACCAGTTTAAACCCAAACCAGAGCAAATCTCACCCAATTCCCAGTTATTTATTAACCCTTCAGTCAACAGAGCCGGGAAAACAGGGAAAAATCCAGGAATCTCCCTTCCCTTCCCTTCCCTTCCCCTCCCTTCCCTTCCCTTCCCTTTATTTTTAAATTATTTTATTATTCACGATAACATTTTTCATTCACTATTTACATAATTTATTATTTCATTTTATAATTTATTATTATTATTATTATTATTATTATTATTATTATTTTGGCTCGTTTTAATTTACTTATTTTAATCAATTTAGTTCAGTTCAGTTTATTTTATTTTATTTTAATTTAATTTAATTTTATTTATTTTATTTTTAATTTATTTCATTTCTTTTCTTTTCTTTTATTTTATTTTATTTATTTAATTTATTTAATTTTCACTTACTTTAATTTAATTTATTTAATTTATTTTAATTTTCATTTATTTTAATTTAATTTCTTCTGCTTTATTTTATTTTATTTTAATTCAATTTCTTTTAATTCCAGGTCGCTCCCTCCTCCCGCGCTGCCTCCGCTCGTTCCTGCCCGTGTACGTCCTGCTGGGCCTCTCCCTCCTGCTCAGCATCTCCCTCTGCGCCCTCTCCCTCTCCAGAGGTGCCACAATTCCCTCCTTCCCTCCTTCCCTGAGTCCCTCCTTCCCTCATCTCCTCCTTCCCTCATCCCCTCCTTCCCTCCTTCCCTCCTTCCCTCCTTCCCTCCTTCCCTCATCCCCTCCTTCCCTCCTTCCCTGAGTCCCTCCTTCCCTCCTTTCCTCCTTCCCTCATCCCCTCCTTTCCTCCTTCCCTGAGTCCCTCCTTCCCTCATCTCCTCCTTCCCTCCTTTCCTCCTTCCCTCCTTCCCTGAGTCCCTCCTTCCCTCATTCCCACCGTTTCCACTCCATTATCCCACTTTCCCACCCTTTTATCCCCCTCCATTCCCTAATTATCCACCCAACCCCCCCGTCCCAAATCCCAATCCCCGTCCCTGCTCCCTCCCTTCACACCCCATCCCAACTTTTGACCCAACAATCCGAGTTTTGGGAGATTTTTGTTCCCCTGAACCCCCCAATAATCTGATTTTTGCCCCAAATTTGGGCCCATTTTCTGTCTCCCCCTTTCCCAGTTTCAGCCGTTTCCTCCAAACTCCTCGAGGTGAATCCGGAGCGGAGGCAGAACTTTTCCAACCGGGATTCCCTCCGTAAGTCCCGACCCCTCAGCACTTCCCTGCCCCTCCGGGTGTTCCCTAAATCCCAAAATCCTCCCCAGTTCCCTCCAAACTCCTGCCAGAGGCATCGACCCCTCAGGAAAAATCCCATTGGACACTTGGGAAAATTCCATTGAGCCCTTTGGAAATTCCATTGAAGCCTCTGGAAAAATCCCATTTAACACTCCGGGAAAATCCCATTGAACCCTTTGGAAAACTCCCATTGAACCCTTTGGAAAACTCCCATTTAACACTTGAACCCTTTGGAAAAAAATCCCATTTTCTCTTCCCAGTGTGATTTTCCCCCCCCACGATCCCAACATTCCCCATTTTCCCCGGGAATAACCCCCCCACACACACCCCCAATCCCCGCCCTTTCTCCCCCTTTCCCCCCGAAAATCCCCTTTTCCCGGCTGATCCCGCCTCCCCCCGCCCCTCGGTGTCCCCGCAGTGTTTCCCTGCGGGCCGGATTCCCGGGAATGGGAATATTTCCACGGGAAGTGTTACTATTTCTCTCTGGGCCGCGCCAGCTGGTTCCGGGCCAAGGCTCAGTGCGAGGAGCTGGGCTCGCACCTCGCCGTCATCGACAGCTTCGCCGAGCAGGTGCCGATCCCGAGCCCGATCCCGATCCCGCCGGGAATTCCCGCCGGGAATCCTCCCGGAGAGCCGTTCCCGCGCTCCGCCGCCAGGGAGCGCCCGGGAACCGCGGCCCGGGGTTTTTTGGGATGCGGTTGGATCGCGGCTTGTGCCGTGTCCCTGCTCCGCGTCCCTTTTCTGTGTCCTTGTCCCGCATCCCTGTCCCTCATCCTTATCCCTGTCCCTCATCCCTGTCCCGCATCCCTCATCCCTGTCCCGCATCCCTGTCCCTCATCCTCATCCCTGTCCCCCATCCTCATCCCTGTCCTTCATCCTCATCCCTGTCCCTCATCCTCATCCCTGTCCTTCATCCTCATCCCTGTCCCTGTTCCTCATCCCTGTCCTTCATCCTCATCCCTGTCCCTCATCCTCATCCCTGTCCTGCATCCCTGTCCCTCATCCTCATCCCTGTCCCTCATCCCTGTCCGTCATCCCTCATCCCTGTCCTGCATCCCTGTCCCTCATCCTCATCCCTGTCCCCCATCCTCATCCCTGTCCCTCATCCTTATCCCTGTCCCCCATCCTTATCCCTGTCCCCCATCCTTATCCCTGTCCCCCATCCTTATCCCTGTCCCTCATCCCTGTCCTTCATCCTTATCCCTGTTCCTCATCCTTATCCCACAGTCCTGTCTCTGTTCCTTATCCCTGTCCCACACCCTTATCCCTGTCCCACATCCTCATCCCACATCCCTATCCTATATCCCACATCCTATCCCTCATCCCATTCCCCATCCCTAATCCCAATCCCTCATGCCTACCCCGCATCCCTATCCCATATCCCTCATCCCTGTCCCACATCCCTGTCCCTCATCCCTATCCCACATCCCCATCCCGCTCCCAATCCCTCTCCCTTCCCCATCCCAATCCCTCTCCCTCCCCCATCCCAATCCCTCTCCCTCCCCGATCCCATTCCTCCTTTTCCGGGCGTTTTTCCCTCCCTGATCCCGCTCCCCGATCCCGGCAGAGCTTCATCATGTTCCGGACGCGGAACGAGCGCTTCTGGATCGGCCTCACGGACCGGAATTCCGAGGGGGATTGGGAATGGATCGACGGCACCGACTACAAAACCACCTTCACGTCAGTGCGGGGGCGCTTCGAGCCGGGACTGACCCCAAAATCGGGCTCAGACCACCCCGTCTGCGCTCCCATCCCGCCTTTATCCCTCCTTATCCCTGCTCTTCCCAGGTTCTGGAAGGAGGGGGAGCCCAACAACAGCGGGAATAACGAGGACTGTGCCCACGTCTGGGTGGCCGGGAAGTGGAACGACGTTTACTGCACCTACGAGTGTTACTTCGTGTGCGAGAAGCCGCTGCCCCGCTGAGCGCCGGCGGGAGCCGCCTCTTCCCCCCTAATTTATGGAATCCGAGCCCGCGGCTCCCGCTTTTCCCGGGATTCGGGACGCGGTCGGGTGTCCCCGCGCGATAAAAGCGGGAATTCGGGGGCTCCCTGTGGAGCTCCGGTGAATAAAAGGGGGTTTTGTCCTGTTTTGGGGGGTCTGGGAGGGGGTTTCGGGGCGGGGATCGGCGTCCCGAGGGAAAAACGGTGTTTTCCAAGCTTTTTCCTGGGTTTTGGGGGGATGTTTAGTTTGGATTCCCACGGGAGAATTACCTGGAATTTGGGTGTTTTAGGAGGAGACTCGAGGGCGGTTCAGGTCCGTGCGGGGTCCGGGAGCCTGCGGGGATCAGGGAAAAGTGTCCTTCCCTTCCCGGTTTTCCATTCTTCCCCCCCAAACCCGGCATATTCCCGACTTTTCCCTGGATTTCCGGGTCCCGAAGTTGGGGAAGGGGTCCCGGGGTCGGGGGCGGCGCGTCCGCCCCGAGCACGATCGTGCCGCGCTCGGGATCCTCTCCCGGGGCTCTCCCGGTGTCCCCATCCCAGTGTCCCCATCCCAGTGTCCCTGTCCGGTGTCCCCGTGTCCCCATCCCCGTGTCCCCGTCCCAGTGTCCCTGTCCGGTGTCCCCATCCCAGTGTCCCTGTCCCGTGTCCCGGTAAGTGCCCACAGGGGGGGTGACACGGGGGGGACACCGAAGGTGACACCCGGGGTGACACGGGGGGAACACGAGGGGGACACCGGAGGTGGCACGGGGGGGACACCGGGATAGGCACCGAGGTGACCCCGGCAGCGACCCCGGGGTCCAACCCCGGTCCCCTCGGGCCGCCGTGTCTGTCCCGACGTGTCGCGACTCGGCGGAGGGCGGGGGGGAGCAGAACGGCGGGCGCGGCCCCCGGGGGGACTCCGGGGGGGAGCGGGAGGAGCCGCCGGGATTCGGTACCGGGAGTTCCGAGAGGAGGAGGAGGAGAAGGAGGAGGAGGAGGAGGAGGAGGAGCGGGAGGAGCGGAGAGATCCCCGAGGCGGCGGGCGCGGGGTTTTTCCCGGTGCTCTCCCGGTCCGGTCCCGGTTCTCACGCTCCCCTCCCGGTCCCATCCCGGTGTTTTTCCCGCTCCTCTCCCTGTCCCATCCCGGTGTTTTTCCCGCTCCTCTCCCGGTCCCATCCCGGTGTTTTTACCTGTGTTCTCCCGGTCTGCTCCCGCTCCTCACGGCTTCTCCCCCGATCCCATCCCGGTCCTCTCCCGGTGCTTTCCTCCCGGTGCTCCCGCGATCCGGTCCCGGTTCTCCCTCGGTCCGATCCCGGTCTTATCCCGGTCCTCTCCCGGTCCTATCCCGGTGTTCTCACGGCTCCTCCCACTCCTCCCCCGGTCCGCTCCCGCTCCCATCCCGGTGTTGTCCCCGCTCCTTCCCCTCCCGCAGCCGCCGGGATGAAGACGGAGGAGGCTCCGTCCTGTCTCCAGCAGGCGACGGCCGTCCTGGGATTCGGTGAGTGCCGGGAATACCGGGAATACCGGGAATGGGGGCACCGGGACACCCCCAGCCCCGGCAGCATCCCCATCCCCATCCTCATCCTCATCCTCATCCTCATCCTCATCCTCATCCTCATCCTCATCCTCATCCTCATCCTCATCCTCATCCCCATCCTCATCCTCATCCTCATCCCCATCCTCATCCCCATCCTCATCCTCATCCTCATCCCCATCCCCATCCTCATCTTCATCCTCATCCTCATCCCTCCTCCTCTTCCTCCTTCCCGGCGTCTCCCAAGTTCCAGCGGGAGCTCGGCCCTGCCCTCCCTTCCCGTTTTTCCCAAACCCGGCGTTCCCGGTTCCTCGGCTGTTGGTTATTCCCTGCTTGGGAAGGATATTCCAACCTCTCCTGGATTTCTGGGATAACCAGGAGACTCCCCCTTAGGGCAGTATCCCGACCCCCTGGATAAATCCTTTGGAATCACAGCGTATCCCAAACCTCTGGAAAACCCTCTGGAGCCGCGGTTTATCCCGATCCTTGGCTGATTCTGGGGCTTGAGATCCTCCCCATCCCACCCCAAACGTGCAGTTCCCGTTTGGAATAATTCGGGATAACACCGGGATGTGGCCCCCGAGCTGCCTCCCCCCCTCTAATCCTTGCCGGAATTTCGGGATCCTCTCCACGTCCCTTTTCCCACTTTCCATGGTTTTTTCCCCTCTTCATTACCACTATTTACGGGTCCGAACCGCCGCGTTTTCCCAATTCCCGGTATTTTCAGGAATTTTTTTAGGGCGGAATCTCCTTTACTTTCAGTTTTACCTCTCTCTCCCGGGCGAGTTTTCCCGGGATTTTTCCCATCCCCGTTTCCCCGGGATCGCTCGTGTCAATCCGACCTCGAGCCGAGCAAGACTCGGCTGTTCCAGGCCCTTCTCCCGCTGCCCAAATCCCGGGAATTCTCCGGCTGCCGGAGCCAGAGGGACCAAAATCCCCGGGGCTGGAGTTCGGTGCGTCTCCCTTTTATCCCGATCCCACATTCCCCACGATTTTTCTTCTCCCAGACCCCCCCCCCATTGGATTATTCCCTGGTTTTCCCCCTAAATTAATCGGGAATCGGGAATTTTGAATCCCAGGCGCCTCCATCCCACGGGAATTTCGGCCGATCCCGAGGGGTGAAAGCGAGGGGTGAAAATATTTGATGGGAGAAATTAATAAGGGAGGGAAAAAATGAGGAATTTGGGATGGACGTGGGATAAATATCCATAGGGGAAAAAACCCCCTGGGATGTGGCTCCGTGTTGCCTTCAGGGAATTTGGGTCTGGAAAACCCAAATGATCCCAATTCGCTCCCAAAATGCAGCGCCGGGGGGAGGACACGGTTCCCTTGGAGCCGCGGGGCTTTTCCCGAGATTCCAAACGGTCCCAGGACTTTGGGAGAGATCAAATCCGACGGGAAAAGTGTTGGGAAAACTTCCCGCTGGCGGGTAATTCCCGATTCCCCGCGTTGCGCCTCCCGACCCGCCTCATCCCTCTCCCCACTTCGGGTCTGAGGATCCGGGAATCCGGGATAATTCGGGATAATTCGGGATTTTGGGATCTTCACCTCCGAGGGGGTTGGAAAAGCTGCTTCCCAGGGCCCGGGAGAGGAGCCCGGGAGGGCTGGGAAAGGCTTGGAATGTCCCTGGAGAAGCGGGGAATCGGGAAATCCCGTTTTTTCTGGGGATGCGCCGGGTCAGGGCTTGGAATTCCAGCGCCCAAACTAAAGCCGGGTTTGGATTTCAGCGCCAAAATTAAAGCTGGATTTGGAATTCTGGTGCCCGAATTAAACCAAACTTAGAATTCCAAGTTTTTTTAAAAAAAAACCCAAATTAAAGCCGGGCTTAAAATTCGGCGCCCGAATTAAAAACGCCCGAATTAAAACTGGTTTTAGGATTCCAGAGCCCGAATTCCAAACGCCCGAATTCCAAGCACCCGATCCCAAGCCGGGTTTAGGATCCCGGTGCCCGATCCCGAGCCGGGTTTAGGATCGCGGTGCCCGATCCCGAGCCGGGTTTAGGATCCCGGTGCCCGATCCCGAGCCGGGTTTAGGATCGCGGTGCCCGATCCCGAGCCGGGTTTAGGATCCCGGTGCCCGATCCCGAGCCGGGTTTAGGATCCCGGTGCCCGATCCCGAGCCGGGTTTAGGATCCCGGTGCCCGATCCCGAGCCGGGTTTAGGATCCCGGTGCCCGATCCCGAGCCGGGCTCATCATTCCCTCTCCCCCCGAGGGGCAGCAGATCCCCATTCCCGGTTTTTTGAGGCTTCGCCCGCGGGACGAGGAGCCTCGGGGGGGGTCGGGCAGGTGTTTTCCCGGGATTTGGGCGCCTGGAGCGGGAAGGGGGGGGTTGGGCGGAGGTGCCGCCGCCTGGCCCGGCCCCTCCCCCCAGATCCAGAGCCCCGATAGGGAATTTTTTTTTCCTCCCTTTTTTCTTGGTTTTGACCTCGAAGTCGCTCCTTTGAGGAGCCGCCAGAGATCCAAGGGGAGATAAAATCCAGGGAAGAAAGAAAAAAACCCACAAAACCAAACAATTCCCGAAGATCTGGAGCGGGAAAAGAAAAAGCCCCAAAATCCGGGATAAAACCGGACAAAATTCCGCCCCCCGGGATTGTGCCTCGTCCTGGAAAAGGTTCCCGGCATTCCCGACATTCCCGGCCAGTCCCCTGGCCAGCCGGGGATTTGTTCTCCCGATCCCACAGGTTTTCCAAGCCCCCCGGGGGTTTGTGCAGCGCCAGAATTCAGGGAATTTGCCCCCGGGAAGTGCCCCGGGACGGGTGGGAGCCACCCGGGCCATGGAAGGTGTCCCTGCCTTTGGAATTCGGTGGGATAATGGGAGGATCCTTAAGGTCCCTTCCCACCCAGAGCATCCCAGGATTCCAGGACTCTGCTCCGGGCACAGGCTGGGAGAGCTGGGAATGTTCCCCTGGAGCAGGGAGGGATCCAGGGAGAGCTTCCAGCACATTCCAGGGGCTCCAGGAGAGAAGGGCTGGAGGGATGGGACACAGGGAATGGCCCCTGGAAAAGGGGGATTGAGGTGGAATTGGGGAAGGAATCCTTGGCTGGGAGGGCGGGCAGGGAATGGGATGGAATTCCCGGAGAAGCTGTGGCTGCCCCATCCCGGGAAGTGCCCAAGGCCGGGTTGGATCCACCTGGACCCTGGAAGTTGTCCCCTCCTTTGGAATGGGAGGAGCTTCCCACACAAACCATTCCAGGATTCCATGATTTTACGATTCCAGGAATTTCTGCAGTCCCAGGGCTTGGGGTTCCCCTTGGATTTACAGCCCCAGAACTCCCAGGGATCCAGGGGCAGCCACAGCTTCTCCGGGAATTCCATCCCATTCCCTCCCCACCCTCCCAGCCAAGGATTCCTGCCCAAAATCCATCTAAATCCCCCTTTTCCAGAGGGAAGCCATTCCCTGTGTCCCGTCCCTCCAGCCCTTCTCCCGGGTCCCTCCCCAGCTCTCCCGGGGCCCCTCAGGAACGTTCTGGAATCTCTCCCCGTGTCCTTCCCTGCTCCGGGCCAACATTCCCAACCCTCTCTCCCGGTTTTTCCCCCGCTCCAGGCCCCGATCCCAAGATGGGGGAGGTCTGTGCCGGCTGCGATTCCCGGATTTCCGACCGGTTCCTGCTGCGGGTGGAGGAGCGCTCGTGGCACGAGGGGTGTGTGAAGTGCTCCGTGTGCCTCCAGGGCCTCTCCGGGAGCTGCTATTCCCGGGATCACCGCCTCTACTGCAAGCACGACTACGACAAGTGAGCCATTCCCGGGGGTTCTTCCCGGTTTTCCGGCGGGTCCGGGGGTCGGGAGGTTGGGGACGGGGGGTGCAGGGAGGGTTTTTGGGGAGGAGCTGGTGGGATGATCCCAGGGGGGAGAGAGTGGGAAAAGAAGGGGATGGAAGGGTTTGGATTTGATGGAATGTGGGGACAGGGAGGAGGAAGAGGAAGGGAAGAGGCCTTGGATGAGGAGGAGGAGGAGGAGGAAGGGATGATGATGAAGAGGTGGAAGGGATGGTGTGGATGAAGAAGATCAGGAAGGGATTGTTTTGGAGGAGGAGGAGGAGGAAGGGAAAATGTTGGATAAGGAAGAGGAAGGAATGATGGATGAGGAGGAGGAAGGAATGATCCTGGATGAGGAGGAGGAAGGAATGAGCTCCTGGATAAGGAGGAGGAGGAAGGGAAGAGGCCTTGGATGAGGAGGAGGAGGAGGAAGGGATGAGCTCTTGGACAAGGAAGAGGAAGGGATGATGATGAAGAGGAGGAAGGGATGAAGATGAGGAGGCGTCTCCAACCCCCCAAATCCCACAAAACCTCCCCATTCCGGTCCCTTCCCACCCTCCCCCCTTTCCAGCCTGGGAATTTCCCGGGAGAGCTGAGCCCTGGGAAGCGGGAGGAGGAGGAGGAGGAGGATTCATCCCTGGCCTTGACTTCCCGAGGGTTTTTGGCCCGGGATGAATCCCCGGGATGCGGCTCCGGAGGGATCCGGACACCCAGCCGGCCTCTCTCCCTTCCCACCCGGAGCCAGGAAAACATTTTCCTGGCGGGATAATCCGGCAGCTGCGGCCGGAGGGGGGGATGGATCCGGAGCTGGAATGTTGGGATGGATGTGATTCCACAGCCCTTATCCCAGGAAACCAGGGGGGGGGGTTTGGGAGTCTCTCCCCTTCCCCCTTTTCCAGAGGCCCTCCCAGGCACCTGCCTTGGGAATCCGGCTCCGTGGGAGAAGGGAAAGGAGGGAATGAGGAGGAGGAGGAGGAGGAGGAGGAGGAAGGAGCGATCCCGCGGGATGAGGGGCCGGAGGGGCCCCGGGTTGGTTTTGAAGTTTGGGGTTTCCGTGGGATGCGGGGACGGATCCGAAGGATCCAAAGCCTTGGCAGCCGCTCCCGACTCCCTCCCCCTGCTCCATGTGGAGATGATTTGGCTCCGGCTCCGGAGATAAAACTCCGGGATGAACTCGGCTCGAACTCCCCCGGCACAGCCGAGCACGGGCAGAGCCCCCCCGTGCCCCTCCTGCCTTTCCCGGGATTTCCAGGTGGATCCGTCCCTGGAAGGGTTGGGAAGAGGGTGATCGGCACATCCCGACCCTCAGCTCTTCCCAAATCCCCCACTGGGATCCTCAGGATCCCCAAATCTCACCCAGTGTTGGTTTTTTGGGATGTGCAGGACCTCAAACTCCAGAGAACATTCCCACCCCATCCCACCCCATCCCGTCCATCCCATCCCATCCCATCCCATCCCATCCCATCCCATCCCATCCCATCCCATCCCATCCCATCCCATTCATCAGTTCTTCCCAAATCCCCCTTTGGGACCCTCCAAATCCCCAGAATCTCACCCAGTGTTGGAATTTTGGGAACCTCCAACTCCAGACATTCCCATCCCACGGACTCTGAGAACCCAGGGAAGGGCAGCTGAGTTTTTCGGGAGCCCCTTGGAATCCCGATTCCCACAGATCCCTCGGGGCTCAGGGATGGGGAGTTCGGGCTCCAAATTCCAAGGGCCAGGTTTGGATGCAGAGCTCCCAAATTCCTGGAGCCACAACCATCCCAATTTTAACCCTTTTCCCAAATTTTGGAGGCGGGTTGGGGAGAAATCCCAGAAAAGGGAGGAGGGAGCCACCCTAGGGATGGAATTCCTGGAAAAAACAGGGGGGGGAAGGAGCTGATTTTTGTCCTCGGGTGGAAAAAAAAGGGTTGGAAAAACCGGGATTGGGGAGTCAAGGGGGGGTAAAAACCCCACGGAGCTTCCCGAGGAGTGGGAGCGGGACCTCCCTCATTCCTGGTTCCAGAGGGAGCAGCGACCGAAAATCGGGAAGTGACCCGGAGCCGGAGCCTTGGCAGCGCTTCTGAGGGAGCTGGTTAATGTTTAACTCCAGAGGGAGGATCCGCGGGAGCTCTCCTGGGCAGCAGCGGGAATGAGCCGGGAATGAGTTGGGAATGAGCTGGGAATGAGCTGGGAATGAGCTGGGAATGAGCCGGGAATGAGCTGGGAATGAGCTGGGAATGAGCTGGGAATGAGACGGGAATGAGCTGGGAATGAGACGGGAATGAGCCGGGAATGAGCTGGGAATGAGCCGGGAATGAGCTGGGAATGAGCCGGGAATGAGCTGGGAATGAGCTGGGAATGAGCTGGGAATGAGGCGGGAATGAGCTGAGAATGAGCCGGGAATGAGCTGGGAATGAGCTGGGAATGAGCTGGGAATGAGGCGGGAATGAGCTGAGAATGAGCTGGGAATGAGCTGGGAATGAGCCTGGAATGAGCCCAGGCCCCGGGCCCAAATCCTGCTGCATTCCAGCAGCTGGAAAAATGATGGAATTGGGGCTTAGAAATAGGATTTTTCGGGTGTTTTTCCTCCCCTTCTTCTGGTGTTTTTTTGGTGGATTTTTGGGATAAAACTCCTCCTTTCCCTCTGCTGGGTTTGGGATGTTTGGGCTCGGGAATGATCAGGGGGATTCCCAGGAATGAGGAGAGGGGGGAAAAATGAGGCTTGGGGCGGATTTGTGGCCTCAATTCCCAGTTCCCCAATTCCCTGCTTTCCCAGTTTTCCATTCCAGGACTGCTTCCCCCATTCCAGGACTGCTTCCCCAGTTCCCCACTTCCCCATTCCCCAATCCCACTTCCCCATTTCCCAGTCCCCAAATCCCTGTTTCCCCCATTTCCCAATTCCCTGTTTCCCCCTTTCCCAATCCCACTGCCCCATTCCCCATTTTCCCATTCCCATTCCCAGTCTCCCCCTTCCCCAATCCCCAATTCCAAACCCTCCCCAACCCCCCGATCCCAACCCTTTTTCCCCCTCATCCCAAACCTTTCCCTCTCCTCCTCCTCCTCCTGCCCCTGGATGATGAACGACCTTCATTACCCGGAGCCATTCCTGGTTTTCCCAGGCCCCCCATTCCCGGGAAATTAAACCCAATCACCGGGAAATTAAAGGGAATGTTCAGAACTGCCTGGAGCTCCATTAAGGATCATCCACCGCGTTCCCTCTGGAATGTTTTCCTGGTGGGAAAAGGGGGGGGAAAAACGTGGGGGAAGAAGGATTTTTCCTTAAGATTATTTTTCCTTATAATTTTTCCTTATTATTTTTCCTTATTAATTATTTTTTCTTATATTATTTTCCATATTATTTTTCCTTATTATTTTTCCTTGTAATTTTTCCTTATAATTTTCCATATATTTTTCTTATTATTTTTCCTTATTATTTTTCCTTATTAGTTTCCTTGCATTATTTTTCCACAGTATTTTTCCTTATAATTTTCCCTTTATTATTTTTCCTTGTATTATTTTTCCTTATATCGTTTTTCCTTATATCATTTTTCCTATCATTTTTTCCTCATCATTTCCCCTTAAATTTACTGGGATGGATTTTCCTTCTCTTTTTGGTTTTCCCCCCCCCCCCCGGGTTTTTGAGTCTCTCCCGGATTCCACACTCCCGATTTTTTTTCTTGAACCGTGGAGCAGAATTCCCTCGAATTCACGGGGGGGGTGGGGGGTGATTTTTATTTTTCCAGAGCCACTTTTCCAGGGAAATTCCCACCTCCAGCCCGTCACCTTCCCCAGGTGTCCCAAGCACCCTTGGGAGCATCCCGGAGCTGTTTTTCCCGGGAATTCGGCTCCAATCTCCACATGGGGACGGACCAGAGGGTCCCGGAGCCGTTTTTCCCGGGAATTCGGCTCCAACCTCCCGATGGGGCCGGGCCGGAGCTCCCAAACCCCCAAACCCGCCCTGAGCCTCCTCCAGCCCCGCTTTGATTCCAGCCCCGCTTTGATTCCAGCCCCGCTTTGATTCCAGCCCCTCTTTCATTCCAGCCCCTCTTTCATTCCAGCCCCGGCTCTTCCCGATCAATATCCTTTTTTTTTTCCTCACCTCTCCTACCCTGTTTTTTTTTCCCCCCTCCCCTCCCCCCCCCCTCCGGAGCCGAATTTAATTAAATCACTTTAATGAATGTTTAATGACGTTCTTTTGTCATTATTAAATCCGCAAGAAAAGTCTCCGGGAGCTCCTTTTTTTTTTTACTTTCCCTCCCCCCCCTTTCCCTCATCCCTCGCTCTCATCCCGCTTTTCCCCCCCTCTCCCTCCCTCTTCCCCCTCCTCCCTTTCCCGGTTTTTTCGCCCCCCCTTCCCTTCTCCGAGTCCCGAAAAAACAGGAAATGAGAAGTGCGGGCACAGGATATTGAGCTGGGCCGGGGATGTCACCCCGCGCCACCCCCATTCCTGCCTGGAATACTAATGGAGCGGCCCAGACAAATCCGGGCGGGAGCCGCGGGGAGGGGAGAAATCCCGAGGTTTTGGGGACAGGGGGTTTTTTTTGGGATCGGGGTCCGGAGGGGGAAAATAACCGGGAGCTGGTTTTTCCCTGCGGGGGTTAAAGGTGGGAAAAGGGGAGCTTGGGGGGGGATTTTGGGAAGGAATTTGGGAAGGAATTCCTTCCCAAAGGGAGGGAACCTTCCCTGGGAGGGGCGGGATGGGATTCCCAAAGAAGTTCGGGATGCCCCATCCCTGGAAGTGGCCAGGGACAGGTGGGAGCCACCCGGGCCATGGAAGGTGTCCCTGCCTTTGGAATTCGGTGGGATAACGGGAGGATCCCTAAGGTCCCTTCCCACCCAGAGCATCCCAGGATTCCAGGACTCTGCTCCAGGGGCAGGCTGGGAGAGCTGGGAATGTTCCCCTGGAGCAGGGAGGGATCCAGGGAGAGCTTCCAGCACATTCCAGGGGCTCCAGGAGAGCGGGAGAGGGGCTTGGGAGAAGGGCTGGAGGGACGGGACACAGGGAATGGCTTCCCCCTGGAAAAGGGGATTGAGGTGGAATTGGGGAAGGAATCCTTGGCTGGGAGGGTGGGGAGGGAATGGGATGGAATTCCCGGAGGAGCTGTGGCTGCCCCATCCCGGGAAGTGCCCAAGATCCCTGTGGAATCTCCCTGTGGAATCTCCCTGTGGAATTGGCACCTGTGGACGTGGTTCCTCGGTGGCCTTGGAGCGGCTGCTCCGGATGATCCCGGGGCCTTTCCCAACAATTCCATGAATCCCTGGGCAGGTCGAGGTTCGGAGCAGCTCCCGCCTCCTCCATCCCGCCCCGGGAAGAGCCTTTGGTTTGTTATTCCCGGCAGAACATTCCTGGGAAAAGGGATGAACCGGGATGTTTCGGGGTCCAGGAGCCCACGAGAGCTTCTGGATTCCAGCGGGAATTTTTCCTGGGATACAGGGAAGGAATTGCTGCACCTGCTCCACGTATCCCACAGCCAGCTCGGGGCAGGATTCCCACATTCCCTGTGGAAAATATTCCTTAAAATACTTAAAAGGTGTTGGATCAGCCCCAAACTGGAGCCCGGGTTTGTCCGAGCTCGGCTTTGTCAGATCCAGCAGGTGATTCCCAAACTTCCTGAGACAAGAAAACCCATTTTTGGGATCAGTTTTCCACCCCCCCTTTCCCTGGAGGTGCTGGGATTTGGGAAGGGCTGCACATTCCAAGCTGCTTTTCCAGGAAAATAAAACACCTGAGACGGGGAAAACTCATTTTTGGGACCCATTTCCCCGGGAATGGTGGGATTTGGGAAGGGCTGCACATTCCAAGCTGCTTTTCCAGGGAAATAAAACACCTGATACAGGGAAAACTCATTTTTGAGACCCATTTCCCCCCCTCCCTGGATCAGGGAAAAGCTTTGGGATGAGCACGGGGACGTTTCCGGGTGGGAATCCCCATTTTTCCCACATTTTTTTCCCACTTTCTCCCCTTTCCCCCTTCCCAAAAATATCCGGATCCCTCCGCGGCGACATCGGGATCAAAAGCTGAGGAAGGGGGGGTGTCTGGGAAGGACAATTCCCTGGTTTTTCCGAGGGTCGGGAGCGCCGGGAGCCTTCGGAATTGTGGGAGATTTTAATAAAGGAGCCGAGGTTGGGAAATTTAATAAAGGGCTTCATCAGATTATCCCGGGATGGCTCCGGGCCATCCCTGCCAGCGACATCCAAGTGGAAAAGGGGGGAACGGGGGGGTTTAACCCCTGCAGCGCCGGAGCGGCCGCTGGAATTCGCAGGGAGCCGCATTCCCGGCTTTCCGCGGCGGTCCGGGGGGGGGGGGAACGAAATCCTCCCTTTGGGGTTTTTCGGGGGATTTTGGGGGGTTTTGAGGGGTCTGGGGAGGTTTTTTGGGATTTGGGATTTTTTTGGGGGGGAGGATTTGGGGGCGTTTTGGGTTTTTTTGAGGATTTTGTTTGGGTTTTTTTTGGGTTTTGTTTGTTTTTGGTTTTTTTTTGTTTTTGTTTGTTTGTTTGTTTGTTTTTTAATTTTGGAGGGTTTTTTTTCGATTTTGGGTTTTTTTCCTCGGGTTTGGGTTTTTTTGGGGGGGAGTTTGGATTTTTTTCGGGATTTTGTTGGGGGGTTTTTTTGAGGAATTTGGGAGGTTTTTTGAGGAATTTGGGTTTTTTTTTGAGGATTTTGGGATTTTGGGGGGGGTGGTTTTTTGGGGCGATTTAGAGTTTTTTTGGGATTTTTGGGGGGATTTTTTTGGGGGGGATTTTGTGATTTTGTTGGGGGGATTTTTTTTTTTTGAGGATTTTGGTTTTTTGGGGGGGATTTTGGGATTTTTTGGAGCTTTTTTTTTTTGAGGATTTTGGGTTTTTTTGGAGGGAATTTTGTTTTTTTTTTTGGGGGGGAATTTTTCGTCCTTGCCCCCTCGTTTTCCCTTTTTCCCCAAATCTGGGAAGGGGCTTCGCAGGTTCCAAGATTTCCTGGGATTTTGCAGCTCAGCGCCTCCTCATCCCACTGGGAAATCCTCCCAGAATTCCCATTCCCGGGGCAGTGCCTTTTCCAGGCCACGGCAGTTCCAGGGGGAGGTTTTCCAACAGTTTTCCCTTTAAATCCGTCCCCTCCTGGAAAACTGGGAGCCGGGGAAAACCCCGTCACTTCCAGAGTCAGGGATGCTCTGCTGGGATTTTGGGAGAGTTTGGAGTTTGGGATGTTCCCCCCCCAGGATTAAATCCTGGGAAATTCAGGCCTGAACAGGTGGGAAAAGGCTCAGAATTCCCGTTTTTCCAAGCGTTGAAACTTCCCTGGAATTCCTGGGGATGCTGGGCCCTCCCTGGAATTGTCGAGTCCGGGTTGGAGCCACCTGGACTTGGATAATGGAGGGAGAAACCCAGGAAAAACATGGAAAACCCAAGGAAAACCTGGGAGCAGAGCCGGGAAAGGGAAGATCCATCTGAGGAGCCTCATTAAAGGTGCTGAATTTCCAGGAAAAAGGGGGGTTATTCCCAATTTTCGGGTGAGGGAAGAGGAGTTTGAGGAGGGCTCGGAAAGGGCCAGGAAGACAAATCCGGAGGTTTGGTGTTGGTTGGGAAGGAACCATCCCGGGAGCGGCCTCATAAAACACGTGTCAGCTCCAATTACAGGGAATTAAAATTCTCCGGCTTTTCCCGGCCCAGGAATTCCTAAGGAGGAGGTTTTAATATCCCAGAATCCGGTTAAGGAGCCGTAACCACGTTGGGTTTCCATGGGAACGGAAAACTGTGAGAGGGAGGGGGGAAAAGGGGGAGGAGAGGGGAGAGAGGGGAGAGGGATCCCCAAAAATCAGGGAAGAGGGGAAGAGAAAGGGGAAAAGGAAAGGGAAAGGGAAAGGGAAAGGGAAAGCAGGGAAAGGGAAAGGGAAAGGGAAAGAAGGGAAAGGGAAAGGGAAAGGGAAAGGGAAAGGGAAAGGGAAAGGGAAAGGGAAAGGGAAAGGGAAAGGGAAAGGGAAAGGGAAAGGGAAGGGAAAGGGAAAGGGAAAGGGAAAGGGAAAGGGAAGGGGAAAGGGAAAGGGAAAAGGAAAGGGAAAGGGAAAGGGAAAGGGAAAGGGAAAGGGAAAGGGAAAGGGAAAGGGAAAGGGAGGGGAAGGGAAGGGAAAAGGGAAAAGGGAAAAGAAGAGAAAGGATAATGGAATAATAGAAATAATCTAATCACAGAATTCTAAAATAATAGGAATAATGGAATAATAAAAACAACTGAATAATAGAAATAAGAGAATCAGAAAAAGATTATTAGGAATGTAACAATGGGAGTGATTGACCCAGAGAATCCTGGAATTGTGGAATAACAGACATGTTAAAATAATAGGGATAGTAGGGATAATGGAATCACAGAAATAATGGAATGATAGGAATAAGGCAATAGAAATAATAGAACAATAAAATAATAGAATCATAAAAATAATAGAATAATAAAATAATAGAATAATAAAATAACAGAATCATAGAAATAATAGAATAATAAAATAATAGAATAGTAAAATAACAGAATCATAGAAATAATAGAATCATAAAAATAATAGAAAAATAAAATAATAGAATGACAGAAATAATAGAAATAAGACAATAAAAATCAGAGAAATAACAATAATAAAATAAAAGAATCATAACCCCCATCATTTCCAGCCTCCTAAGAGCCGATTTTCCCTAAAAAGCTGCTCCTCTTCCCAGTTTTTCCTCCCCCCCCAACTCCAGGATTGTTTTCCAGGCGCAACTCAGACAAAGGGGCCCCAAACCCCCCCCGGAGCGGCCCCTCCATCCCAAATCCAGGTGGGATTCGCCCCCTCCCGCTCCCGGGCCGAGTTTCCCGGGAGGATCAAGCCCGGCTTGTCCCTAATCCCGGTTTATGAGCTGAGCTGTTTAAACAGGGCCTAATTAATCCCGATTTTATTGCTTTTCCCGCCCCGAGCGGCCGAGGGGGAGCCGGGAGCTGCTCAGATCCCAAAATTACCTCGGCAGGACCATCTGCTCCAGCCCAGCGCGGGATTGTTCCTCCCTCCGGACACAAACATCCCAAAAAAACCCGGGATCGTCATGGAGGGGTCCCAAAAATCCTCTCTCGGTCATGGAGAGGTCCCTAAAATCCTGGAAAGGTCCCCAGAACCCTCTCACAGTCATGGAGAGGTCCCTAAAAATCCCTGGGATCGTCCCAGAAAGGTCCCTAAAATCCTCTCACGGTCCAGGAGAGATCCCTAAAAGCCCCCAAATCCGGCTGGGAATGTGTGTTTCCTCCTAGAGAAGCTCCCAAATGGACCATTCCCTCTTCCCGTGGCTTTCCAATCCCTTTCCCTCTCTCCAGCTGTTCCCAGCGATTCCCTGGAATCCCCCAGGTGAGGGTTGGAATCTTCTCCCAAGGGACAGGACGGGAGGAAACGGCCCGGGCGGGTTTGGGTGGAATATCGGGAAAAATCCCTTCGTGGAAAAGGTTGGAACATTCAGGGAACGGGGGAGTCGAGATCCTTGGAAGCACCCAGAAAACCTTGGAAGTGGCACTGGAGGACACGGATCAGTTGGTGCTGGGTCGATGGTTGGACTGGATCATCTCCAACCTCATTCCCAACCTCTGGCCCTGATTTCCCTTCCTGCACATCCCAAATCCCACCCAGGTGTCCCAAATCCCACCTGGGCATCCCAAATCCCACCCGGGTGTCCCAAATCCCACCCGGGTGTCCCAAATCCCACCTGGGCATCTCAGATCCCACCCAGGTGTCCCAAATCCCACCCGAGCATCCCAGATTCCACCTGGGCATCCCAAATCCCACCCGGGTGTCCCAAATCCCACCCGGGTGTCCCAAATCCCACCTGGGCATCTCAGATCCCACCCAGGTGTCCCAAATCCCACCCGAGCATCCCAGATTCCACCTGGGCATCCCAAATCCCACCCAGGTGTCCCAAATCCCACCCGGGTGTCCCAAATCCCACCTGGGCATCCCAAATCCCACCCAGGTGTCCCAGATCCCACCCAGGCATCCCAAATCCCACCCAGGTGTCCCAGATCCCACCCAGGCATCCCAAATCCCACCTGGGCATCCCAAATCCCACCCAGGCATCCCAAATCCCACCTGGGCATCCCAAATCCCACCGGGGTGTCCCAGATCCCACCCGGGTGTCCCAAATCCCACCGGGGTGTCCCAGATCCCACCCGGGTGTCCCAGATTCCGCGTTTCCCCCCTCAGGCTGTTCCAGACCAAGTGCAGCAGCTGCCTGAAGGCCATCGGGCCCTCGGAGCTCATCATGCGGGTGCTGGAGAATGTCTACCACGTGCAGTGCTTCTCGTGCTGCGAGTGCGAGCGGCGGCTGCAGCGCGGGGACGAGTTCGTGCTCAAGGAGGGGCAGCTGCTCTGCCGCTCCGACTACGAGAAGGAGAGGGAGATGCTCAGCGCCATCAGCCCCGCGCCCACCGAGTCCGGTGAGGGGCCGGGACGGAGCCGGGCCGGGGCGGGAGACCAGGGGATGGAGAGGATGAGGCGGCGTGGGATGGGTTGGGTTGAGTTGGGAGGGACCCCAGAGCTCCTCCCATCCCACCTCATTCCAAGGGCAGGGACCCCTTCCATGGCCCAGGTGGCTCCGAGCCCCGTCCCGGCCGTCCCTGAGCCCTCCCAGGGATGGATCCCTGTCCCGATTCCCGACTCCGAGCCCCGTCCCGGCCATCCCTGAGCCCTCCCAGGGATGGATCCCTGTCCCAGTTCCCTGACCCCACCCTTCTCCGGCAGTGAAAAGCGAGGACGAGGACGGCGCCCACTCCCACGGCAAAGGCGGCGACGACGGCAAAGACCACAAGCGCTCCAAGCGGCCGCGCACCATCCTGACCACCCAACAGCGCCGCGCCTTCAAGGCCTCCTTCGAGGTGTCCTCCAAGCCCTGCAGAAAGGTACCGGCGCCCCAATCCTGCCGGGATCCTTCCCACCGGGATCCGAGTCCCACCCGGCTCGTTTTGGAGCCCAGCTGTTGGTTTGGATCGTTCCCGGTGGGATTTAATCCCAGCTGAGCTCTTTTTGGAGCCCAACCACCACCGGGACCCTTCCCTGAGGGATTTAATCCCGATTTATCCCTTTCCCATGGCCAGGTGAGGGAGACGCTGGCGGCGGAGACGGGATTGACCGTGCGGGTGGTCCAGGTGTGGTTCCAGAACCAACGGGCCAAGGTGAGGGAACGGATCCTGTTCCAGGGGTGGGATTTAACCCCCACCCGGAGCTCCGAGGGCTCGAATTCCCGGCGTGTCCATGTGTTTTCCCAGATGAAGAAAATCGCCCGGAGGCAGCAGCAGCAGCAGCAGCAGCAGGAGCAGGAGCAGCTTGGGAATGCCCGGCTGGGAAGCGGGAGAGGGACCGGGAGGAGCAGCCGGCAGAGCAACGACGACAGTGAAGGTGAGGGAAAACTGGGAATGGGCAGAAAGCCGGGATGCAGGGGGCGGCTTGGATGTGTTTCGTGGAATTGTGGAGCGGTTTGGGTGGGAAGGGACCTTAAATCATCCCATTATCCCACCGAATTCCAAAGGCAAGGACACCTTCCAGGGCCCAGGCGGCTCCAACCTGGCCTTGGGCACTTCCCGGGATGGGGCAGCCACAGCTTCTCCGGGAATTCCATCCCATTCCCTGCCCGCCCTCCCAGCCAAGGATTCCTTCCCCAGTTCCACCTCAATCCCCTTTTCCAGGGGGAAGCCATTCCCTGTGTCCCATCCCTCCAGCCCTTGTCCCGAGCCCCTCTCCCGCTCTCCTGGAGCCCCTTTAGGCTCTGGAATGCACTGTCATGACATCACTATTGTGACACCACTATCGCGACATCACTACGGTGACATCACTCTGGTGACATCACTATCACAACATCACTCTGGTGACATCACTATCATGACATCACTATCACGACACCACTATTGCGACATCCCTCTGGTGCCCCCCCATGGCGACGCTCCCCGTTGGGTGCCCGCAGACGCCGCGAGCGTTCCCGGCCTCGAGGGGCTCCTGGCGCCATATTCCCGCCTCCCGCCGCAGCCGCTCCTGCCCCTGGAGCACAACGGGCTGAGCCCGGAGCTCTTCCGGCCGGGAATGACCCCCCCACAGCTCCCCCCGGAACACCTGCACCCCTACGGTAACGCCGGGATACACCGGGACACACCGGGATACACCGGGATACAGCGGGACACACCGGGATACAGCGGGATACAGCGGGACACAGCGGGGTGCACTGGGATACACAGGGACACACAGGGACACACCGGGATACAGCGGGGTGCACAGGGATACACAGGGATACAGCGGGATACACTGGGATACACTGGGATACACAGGGATACAGCGGGATACAGCGGGATACAGCGGGATACACAGGGATACACTGGGATACACTGGGACACACTGGGACACACCGGGATACAGCGGGGTGCACTGGGATACAGCAGGGTGCACAGGGATACACTGGGATATGGGATACAACAGGATATGGGATCCACTGGGATATGGGATCCAGTTGGATACGGAGCTGGGGAGGAGCCCTGGGCAGGGAGAGAAGAGGGATAGGGATGGGATGGGATGGGATGGGATGGGATGGGATGGGATGGGATGGGATGGGATGGGGATGGGATGGGATGGGATGGGGGAGAAGGTTTGGGAAGGGAATTCCTGATCCACGGGGAATATTTGGGAAGGGAAGGAGGGCAGAGCTGTGCCAGGACCAGGGGTTGACACCAAGATCTCTCCATCCCATGGGAATATTCAGGAATGGGAGGGCGGGAAGAGCCTCTGATTTAATTTCCTTCCCTTTTCCCGCTTTTCCCAGACTCGGAGGGCGTTTTCCACGACCTGGACAGCGACAGCCTGGGCCCCCTGGGCGACTGCCTCCTGTCCGGGGCCGATCCCAGCCTGCTGCAGGCCCGGCTCGGGAATCCCATCGACCGCCTGTATTCCATGCAGAGCTCCTACTTCACCTCCTGACCCCGGAAAAGCCCTTCCCAGGAACCTCGGGAATGCTGCTCCCGCCGCCGAGCCGGGCGGGGGGACGGGGCGGGACTGAGACCCTCGGGATTGTTCTCCCCGGAGGAGCCGACGGATGGATCTGACCTCTCCCGGCGTTTCCCACCGGGATGGGCGTTCCCGGCTGGAATCTGGTGGGAATTTCCCCGTTGTTTTCTATCCCGAGTGGGAATTTTCCGGCGTTTTCTCTCGGGTGAGGGAATTTCTGGCCGGAATCTGTCGGGACTGGGAATTCCGGGCTGGACTCCTGAGTGAATCCTCCGGCATTTTCCATTGGGACCAGGAATTTCCAGCCAAAATCCATCAATATTTGGGATTTCCCCTCATTTTCTATCAGGACCGGGAATTTCAGGCTGGAATCCGTCAGCATGGGGAATTTGGGGGCGGAATCCGCTGATATTTGGGATTTTGAGGCTGAATCCCTCGGGATCCCCCCCTGGTGCCCATCCCAGGCCGTCTCCCCGTATTCCCAGCACAACTCCAAGCCCTAATCCAGCTGGAAAAGCTCTGGATCTCCTCCCTCCCGGGTTCTGTCCATTATTCCATCACTGGGATGGTGTTTTTAGCCCAGTTTTTTTCGGGAATGACCTGGGATCTCCCCAGAACGACTCCATTGTTGGAATTCCCAGAGTTTTCCCAGGAGCTGTTCCAGCCGAAGGAATAAAATCCTCCTGGATGAAAACCTCCCCCAGCTCTCCGACCGTTCCAAGGAGGAAATATTCCCGGAACGGAATTCCCAGGACTGTTCCAAGAAAGGGAATAACGACTTACTTTGGGATCTGCGGAGTCGGGAATCGGGCGGGACAATCCCGAGGATTTGGCCGACGGATTCCTGGACGTGCTTTTGTCCCTGAGCCTCCACACGCTGATTTTTCCAGGTGGGAATCTCCCGGAGGAACCGAAAACCGGGGAAAAGGCGGATTTTTTGTCGGAGGGAAATTCCCTGGAACTAAAAATTCCTCGTGTTGGCAGTGCCGGGATTATCCCGGACTTCTGGGATCCGCCTCTTCCCATCCATGGACAACACTCCCAGACAGCTGGACACTGGTTTTTTGGGAGGGAAGGGGGGAGATTTTTCCCAAACCCCCAGATATTTATGGCACATTTTTGCCTGGAAAGGCGAGTTTGGGATGGAATCGGGAGAGTTCCCACCATCCCAAATCCCGGAATTCACCTCCTCCATCCGTGTGTTCCCTTTGGAGGCTCCTGCCCTCGGGACAGACTCGGTTTAGGTGGAATTCCAGGAGAATCCGTGGTGAAATTGTGGAAATTTGATGTTTCCCCCCCCCAGATCCCACTCCCCGAATCCCTCCGGATGCTCCCCGTGATCCCGTGCCGGTGTTTTGGGAATTCTCTTTTGCATGTACGTTGGAAAATAAACCCCCCCACGCCCCAAAAAAGCCAAGTTTAACTGGGAACGTGGGATTTTCCTGCCTGGGAATTCCAGGGTGGGGTTCCTTTCCCGGGGGTTCAGGAAGCAGCTTCCCAAATTCCCGGGTCTGGCTTCGTTTCCTGGTTTCCTGAGCTCTCTGAAAACAGCTTGGGAAAGGCACTGGGAATATCCCATGCTCCTCTGGGATTTTATGGATAAATAGATTTAGATTTTAGGGATGAACAGACTCAGATTTCAGGGATAAAAACATTTGGATTTTGGGGATAATAAACAATTTCGAGTTTAGGGATAAATGATTTCGATTTTAGGGACAAACACATTCAGATCTTAGGGATAAATACACTTGGATTTTAGGGATAAACACACTTCCAGCCGTTCCAGGTGCTCCCCCTTGGCTGGGAAGGCTTCCCAAGGGATCCTGGGAATGCTTCCCCCCCTCTGGAATGCCCAGGTGTGTCTCCCTCTCTCCCCCGGACCGGGAGGATAAAAAGTGACCCCAAAACCCTCTGGAAGTGGCAGCAAAACACCCTCTGAGAAACCCCCTGGACGGGATCCAAGGAAAACAAAGGCTGGAATGTGGCTCCGTCCACCTCTCCCTGATTTACGGCCGCCCGGAGCCGGGGGAAGCCGAGCGGAAAACCAGGATATTTTTCCGGCTGAGGAATTAAAGCGGATTCCGGGCGGGTCCCTCGTCCTGGGATCGAGGGTCATCCCCCCCTTTGGGGCCTTGGAAAAGCTCCACCGGGAAGGAAAAGCGGCACCGACACCGGGAAAAGGCGGATTTGGTGTCCCGGGAGCTCCGGGAAGAGGACGGAAAACAAGGAGGGAATGGATTGATCCCGGGATTTGGGGGTTTTTGGGAGCTCGGGAGCCCTTGGATGTGTTAATTCATTTCCCCAGAAATGTTGGGATGAGCTGGGAAGTTAAACCCGGGAAAAAAATGGCTTTTAGGTGGTTTAACTCCCAGGAAAAAACAGGGATTTGGCTGGAAACTGGAGTTGGGAGGAATGAAAAGTGGAAAAATCGTGGAATTAGGGGTGGGAATCGTGGCAGGAGACAAGGAATTGAAGGATTAAAGTGACATAAAG
Source organism: Chiroxiphia lanceolata (assembly GCF_009829145.1). Classification (NCBI taxonomy): domain Eukaryota; kingdom Metazoa; phylum Chordata; class Aves; order Passeriformes; family Pipridae; genus Chiroxiphia; species Chiroxiphia lanceolata. The sequence continues at coordinate 35,610 of NW_022476532.1, forward strand.
GGATTCATGGGAATAAAGGACATTTAGTGTTTAGGGATCAATATATTTAATTTTTAGGGATAGATGACTTTGATTTTATGGATAAACAGATTCAGGTTTTAGGGATGGATATATTTCGATTTTAGGGATAAATAATTTACATTTTAGGGATAAACACATTTAATTTTTAGGGATAAATTTATTCAGATTTTAGGGATAACTATTTTTAGAGATGAACAGATTTCCAGTGAGGCCCAAAAACCAGCTGGATTTGGGCCTGGCTGGACCCTGGATAAGGATCAATGTATCCCAGGAATGGGGTGGATCCCTTGGGATCGGGATCAAAGCCAGGGGTTTTTTTTTAATGCCCCCCAAACAGTGCTGGAAACTTGGGAAAAGCCTCTCCCTGAGAATTCCCGAGGGAATTCCTGCTCCCTGCACATCCCTGGCCGAGTTTAATTCCCCCAAAAAAATCTCCTGGGAAGCCCCAGTCGAGTCCCAAAACCTCATTTCTCCTCCCCCCCCAAATTCCCAGGATTACCCTTTTCCTGGGAGACCCCCACTCCTGCTTTTCCAGGGATTTCTGACCTCGCTGCCAGCATCCTGGACTTTTCCCACGCGGATCCCGCAATCCCGGGGCTTTATCCCACTTCTCCTCAAGTTTTAATGGATATTTTCAGGAATATTTGGATTTTTTTTCCCCCACTATTTACAGCCAGAAATTCCTGGAAAGACCTCAAAGCTCCCAAATCCCTGTTTTTCCCAGTGGGAATGGCTCCCTCTGCCGTCCCAAAGCAGGAGAGATCCTGGGAATCCTATCCCTAAAAAGTTGGGAGTTTTCAGATGGATCAATTTGACTTTTATGGCCCCAAAGTGTCCCTGAGCTTCCAAGGGCAGTGGGAAGAGCCAGGAATGGTTTTGGATCTTGGGAAATGGGTGGGTTTTCTTGGGAAAAAAGGGAAATAACTATCTTTGATTCCCAAAGGAATTTTTGGAAGGATTCAGATAGAAAAAAAACCAGGGAAAAACCGGATTTTTTTTGGGTCACCTTCCAGCCCATCCCGAGGTTCCTGTGGAGCTTTGGAACCTGGAATTTATTTATTTATCTGTTTTTTTGGGTAAAACCTGGAATTCCCTGGGAAATCAGTTGTCAGGAACGGTCCTGCACTCCAGGGAAGCAGATCCAAGGAATCTCCGTGGGCAGAGCTGCACTTCCTTTTCCAGAAGGGGGAAAATCCGGGATTGGAAGGAGATTCCAGAGGACACCAAGGCTTTTCCATCCATTCCCAGAGGCGTACCTGAATTCCAAGAATTCTCTAGGGAAAAACAGCACAAAAAAAAAGCAGGAATAGGATGAGTTTAAGATCCCTTCTGACCCCAAAAATTTGTGCGGGATTTCACGGATCTGGGAGGACTGTGGGAGGTTCTGATCCCACTTTTATCCCAAACATCCTTCCCCCACGTCCTCCCTCCCCTGTTCCCTGAGGCAGGAGGGGATTTGTGTGGGATTTGTGTGTCCGGGTGTCCTCTGGGGGGTTCCAGCCGCAGGAAGGAGCCTTTCCATCCAGTGGGAACATTCCCAGGGGTGCCGGGGCTCCCCTCAGCTCTCCCCTCAGGACTCACTCAGGGCTCCCCTCAGGGTTTGCCTTAGGGCTCCCCTCAGGTCCCACCTGAGGACTTCCCTCAGGACTCTCCTCACCTGAGGGCTCCCCTCAGGACTCTCCTCACCTCAGGGCTCCCCTCAGGACTCCCCTCAGATCTCCCCTCAGATCTCCCCTCAGGGTTCTCCTCAGATTTCCCCTCAGGGCTCCCCTCACCTCAGGACTCCCCTCAGATCTCCCATCAGGGTTCCCCTCAGGACTCCTCTCAGATCTCCCCTCAGAGCTCCCCTCACCTCAGAGTCACCTCAGGACTCCCCTCAGATCTCCCCTCAGATCTCCCTCAGGACTCCCCTCGGGCTCCCCTCAGATCTCCCTCAGATCTCACCTCAGGGCTCCCCTCAGGACTCCCCTCAGGACTCACTCAGGACTCCCCTCAGATCTCCCCTCAGATCTCCCTCAGGACTCCCCTCGGGCTCCCCTCAGATCTCCCTCAGATCTCACCTCAGGGCTCCCCTCAGGACTCCCCTCAGGACTCACTCAGGACTCCCCTCAGATCTCCCCTCAGGGCTCCCCTCAGATCTCCCCTCAGGGCTCCCCTCAGATCTCCCCTCAGGGCTCCCCTCAGATCTCACCTCAGATCTCCCCTCAGGGCTCCCCTCAGATCTCCCCTCAGATCTCCCTCAGGTCTCACCTCAGGGCTCCCCGGGCTTCACTTGGTCGGCGCAGAGCAGGAAGGCGTTGGCGTGGGGGTGGCAGCTCCCGGCGCTCCCGGGGTGATCCCGCAGGCAGCGCTCGAAGGCCGCGAAGGGCTCGGCACAGTCCCGGCGGATCTGCCGCACGATGGGGCTGGGGGGGCACGGGGATGGGTCAGGGGGGCACCGGGATGGCACCAGGGGGACAGGGATGGCGCTGGGATGGCACCAAAGGGACGGGGATGGCACTGGAGGGACAGTCCCAGTCCCTCCCAGTCTCTCCCAGTCCGGCACTGACTGTGCCGAGGTGCGCTGGGCAATCCCAAGCCCCATCCAGTGACAATCCCAGTCCTCCCGGTGCCCATCCAGTGACAATCCCAGTCCTCCCGGTGCCCATCCAGTGACAATCCCAGTCCTCCCGGTGCCCATCCAGTGACAATCCCAGTCCTCCCGGTGCGCATCCAGTGACAATCCCAGTCCTCCCGGTGCGCATCCAGTGACAATCCCAGTCCCTCCCAGTCCCGCACTGACTGTGCCGAGGCGCACTGGGCGATCCCGAGCCGCAGCCGGTGACAATCCCTCTGCCAGGATTCGGGACTCGCGGCCACGCAGCGCCCGTAGCGCTCCAGCTCCGCCCCGCAGTGACGGGCCGTCAGCTCCAGGGCCAGTTCCCTGCGGGAATACCGGGAATGGGAAGGTCAGTAATGGGGAGGACACCGGGAGTCCCGATGGTCCCGTTAACACCGGGGGGGGACACGGGGATTCCGTTAACACCGGGGGGGGGACACGGGAGGGTCCTGTTAACACCGGGGGGCACACGGGGGGTCCCGGGGGTCCCGTTAACACCGGGGGGACACACACACGGGGATTCCGTTAACACCGGAGGGGGTCCCGGGAGGGTCCTGTTAACACCGGGGGGCACACGGGGGGTCGAAGTGATCCCGTTAACACCGGGGGGCTCGTTAAGCCGGGGGGGGACACGCGGAAGGGACCCTTCCCGCCCCGGCCCCGCCGCCCCTTCACTCACATGACGACGCCGCCTCCGCCCGCACTTCTCCAGCGCGCATGCGCCGCCGCCGCGCTTCCGCCAGCACCGCTCCCCGCGCACGCGCGGGCGGAAGCTCCGGGGCGGGGGCTCGGAAGCGGAAGAGACGGGCCGAGGGCGGAGGGAAAATGGCGGCGGCCGCGGCGGCCCCTCAGGACGAGCTGGTCTCGTCGGTGACGCTCTACCGGCGGCGGCCGCGCCTCCTCCGCGCCACCGTCCTGCCCTTCGCCGCCGGGCTCTACCCGGCGTGGCTGTGGCTGTGGGGGCCGCGGCTGTGGGGGGCACAGGGGAAGCAGGAGGAGGAGGAGCGGGGGGGGCCCCCCGAGGCGGCGCTGCTGGCGCTCGGCGCCATCGCGGCGCTGCAGCTGCTCACGGCGCTGGCGGGGCTCTGGTCCGTGCACGCGCAGTGCGCGCTCACCTGCGTCAGGGTGAGCGAGGGGCAAAGGGGGGACTGGGGGGCTGAGGGGAAAGGGGGGGATTTGGGGTGCGAGGGGCCTGAGGGGGGAATTTGGGGGGGTTGGAGTTGGGGGAGTTTGAGGTCTGAGGGGGATTTTGGGGGATTTGGGACTGGGGGAGTTTGGGGTCTGAGGGGGATTTTGGGGGATTTGGGACTGGGGGAGTTTGGGGTCTGAGGGGCATTTTGGGGGATTTGGGACTGGGGGTATTTGGGGTTTGAGGAGGATTTTGAGGGGAATTTGGGACTGAAGATATGTGGGGTTTGAGGGGGATTTTGGGGGGATTTGGGACTGGGGGTATTTGGGGTTTGAGAGGGATTTGGGGGGGATTTGGGGTCTGAGAGGCAAAGGCATTAAATCCCTTTAAGGTGCCTCTTTCCCTGTTTGTGTCCCTGAACTCATTCCCTCGGTGCCCAGGCGGGAATTTTGGGATTGGGAACGTTCTCTTTGGATGTGTGTGATCCCAACCAGCGCTCCCGGGCAAACCCCGGGATGGGAATTCCCATTTTTCATTCCCCCCTCCAGGAGCCGTGTCCCAAAAAAGCCACCTTGGCCAAAGTGGTGCCGACCCCCAACAACGGCTCCGTGGAGCTGGTGCCGCTGCACCGGGATCAGGTGAGAGGATCCGCAGGGATCGGGAGATTCCGGGAGATTCCGGGAGCTGCCGCCGGCTCGGAATTCCTTTTAGTCCCGTTAATTAGCAAAAATTACGGTTTTATTCACGTTAATTAGCAAAAAATCAGCTGGGATGGATCTGACTGGGGGGGGGTGTTTCCACCAGCAGGGACAGGTTGGGATTTTGGGAATGAATGTGGGAATTCTGCCCTCTCAGAGGTGAATTATCCCCGGGGGTGAAGATTTATGTTGGATGATTTTGGACCTGGATAATGTTCAATTATTTTATCCTTTCCCAGGGCGAGGACGGGGAGGAGGCTCTTTCCTTCGAATTCCAGAAAATCAAGTATTCCTACGAAACCAACGGGAAGAGACAATTCCTACCCGTGGCCTTCCCGGTGGAGTATCCCCTGAGCTACTACCAGAATTCCAGAGGCTACCAGGAGGACAAGGAAATCCGGGCAGCAGAGAAGAAATATGGCACCAATAAGTGAGTTTTCCTGGGGGTTTTTTGGGGGAGCCAAAATATCCCCGTTTGGCAGGAAAAACCGGGATCAAACCGGAGTTTTGGTCCCGGAGTTGGAATTTTAGTCATTCCCAGGGATCACTTCAGATTCCTTTCAGGACAGAGAACAGCTGGGTTTGAGGGATAAGATTGGGAAGAGAAATAAATAAGGATTAGGGAGAGGAAGGAATAACATTGGGAATGTAGATTGGGAAGAGGAAGGAATAGGATTGGGAAGAAAAAAGAGTTAAATTGGGAAGGGGAAGGAATTGACTCAGAGTAATCAAAAACCAGGAGATTTTCCTCTGGTTTTTTGGGATGGCATTTTGCTGAAATCTTGGGATGCTCAGGGAAACAAGGATGGATTTCCTGGATTTCCTTCCCAGGGCTGAGATGGTGGTGCCAGAATTCTTGGAATTGTTCAAGGAAAGAGCTACAGCTCCCTTCTTCGTCTTCCAGGTAAAACGTGGAGACAGAAAGGGGGGGGAATTCCTTATTCCTGCTAAAAAACCAGGAGCATTTATGGATTGAAAGCCAGGAATGAGCTGGGAAGATTCCAGGAATCAGGAATATCTGCTGGATTGGACCTGGATATTGATTTATTCCTGGCAGTGACCCTTTTGCCCTGGGATTTTTCCAGCTTTCTGGAATTGTTTAAACAAGATGATTCCTTTAAATTCCCATTCCAGTCCCTAGAAATTCCTGGAATTTAAGGGATTCTGATATGGATTGGGACAAACAATTCCTGACCCCTTGGGTGTTTCTGGGAGGGAGATTTCCTGCCTTTCCAACTTCCCAGAGTGAAATATTGGAATTGTCCTGAATAAACAGCAATAATTCCTAGAATTTGAGGAACTCTGGGCTGGATTGGGATCATTCCTGTCCCCACAGATGATTCCTAGAATTTGAGGAATTCTGGGATGGGTTTGGACAAACAGTTCCTGACCCCCCGGGTGTTTGTGGGAGGGAGATTCCCTGCCTTTCTAGTTTCCCTCGATGAAATACTGGGATTATCCTGAATAAGCCAAGCTGAATCCCAGATTTTAAGGAATTCTGGGCTGCTCCAGGTGTTCTGTGGTGTGGGGACAGTTCCTGACCCCCGGGTGTTTGTGGGAGGGAGATTCCCTGCCTTTCCAGTTCCCCCCAGTGAAACACTGGGATTATCCTGAATAAGCCAAGCTGAATCCCAGATTTTAAGGAACTCTGGGCTGCTCCAGGTGTTCTGTGGTGTGGGGATAACTCCTGACACCCGGGTGTTTGTGGGAGGGAGATCCCCTGCCTTCCCAGTTTCCCCCAAAGAAATACTGGGATTATCCCGAATAAGCCAAGCTGAATCCCAGATTTTAAGGAATTCTGGGCTGCTCCAGGTGTTCTGTGGTGTGGGGATAACTCCTGACCCCCGGGTGTTTGTGGGAGGGAGATCCCCTGCCTTCCCCGTTCCCCCAGTGAAACGCTGGAGTTATCCCGGCTGAGCCGAGCTGCCTGCCGGGTTTTCCCGGGCTTTTCCAGGTGTTCTGCGTGGGGCTGTGGTGCCTGGACGAGTACTGGTACTACAGTGTCTTCACCCTCTCCATGCTCGTGGCCTTCGAGGCCTCGCTGGTGCAGCAGCAGATGCGGAACATGTCGGAGATCCGCAAGATGGGCAACAAGCCCTACATGATCCAGGTAAATCCGGGAACTGGGGGGGATTTCCCGCCTTTTCCCGGGTTTTTGTGGCTAAAACATCCCTTTTTTGGGGGTTGCAGGTGTACAGGAACCGCAAGTGGCGCCCGATCTCCAGCGACGAGATCATCCCGGGGGACATCGTGTCCATCGGTATCCGGGGCCCCATTCCCAGGGATTCGGGGCATTCCCGGCGTTCCCAGGGGGTTGGCGTGGGTTGGATCGGGGTAAAAAACCCCACGGGTGCCTTTGTGGGATTTTAATTCCCATTTCCAGGGTGGGATCTCTTGGAGTCTTGGTTTTAATTCCCTTTTCCAAGGAGCCAGGAGAGAAATCCTTGGGCTGGAATCTCTTAATTCCCATTTCCAGGGATTTTTAATTGGTTTTAATTGATTTTTCACCTGGTTTTTAAGTCAGTTTTTCAATTGATTTTAATTGGTTTTCAATTGACTTTAATTGCTTTTGAATTAATTTTTAATTGATTCTAATTGATTTTTGATTTATTTTTCATTGATTTTAGCTGATTTTTAATTCACTTTAATTGATTTTAATTTATCTTAATTGATTTCTTGTTGACTGTAATTGGTTTTCAAATGATTTTTCATTGGTTTTCATTGCTTTTGAATTGGTTTTTATTTGCTTTTAAATTGATTTTGCCTTGATTTTCGTTGCTTTTCCGTCGATTTTCCCCTGGAATTTTTCCCCGAGGTGGCAGAGGGTCCCAGGGAAGGCTCTTTGCCGGTTTTTTTGGGGCTGATTTGGGTGTTTTTGGGCCAGGCCGTTCCCCCCAGGACAATCTGGTGCCCTGTGATGTTCTGCTGCTGCGGGGCCGCTGCATCGTGGACGAGGCAATGCTGACGGGAGAGTCCGTGCCCCAGATGAAGGTGGGGATGGGGAACAGGGAAAGGGGAGGGAGAACCCACAGGAATGAGGGAGAACCCACAGGAACTGGGGAGAACCCACAGGGATAGGGGAGAACCCACAGGGATAGGGGAGAACCCACAGGAATGAGGGAGAACCCACAGGAATGAGGGAGAACCCACAGGAACTGGGGAGAACCCACAGGAACTGGGGAGAACCCACAGGAATGAGGGAGAACCCACAGGAATTGGGGAGAACCCACAGGAATGAGGGAGAACCCACAGGAATGAGGGAGAACCCACAGGAATGAGGGAGAACCCACAGGAATCAGGGAGAACCCACAGGAATCAGGGAGAACCCACAGGAATCAGGGAGAACCCACAGGAATCAGGGAAAAGAGTCAAAAATTGGGGAAAAGAATCAAAATTTATCAGGGAAAACAGTCAAAAATCAGGGAAAACCCCTCGTTTTTTCTGCTTTTTGTACCAGTGGGAGACTTAGGAAGTATAAAATTTATTTTTGTTATTATTATTATTGTTATTATTATTCCAATGGATTTCCTTGGGAAGGGGCGAGCCCCCCAGCCCCACCCTCCCCGCAGATTCCAAACCCTGCCCCCTCCCTGGCACGATCCCGTGCCGTTCCCATTTCCCTGCTCATCCCAGGGCCCATTCCCTGTTTCCCTGCTGCAGGAGCCGGTGGAGGACCTGAGCCCGGAGCACGTGCTGGACATGGAGGGCGATTCCCGGCTCCACGTCATCTTCGGGGGCACGCGGGTGGTGCAGCACATCCCGCCCCAAAAGGCCTCCTCGGGGCTCAAACGTGCGTCCCCGGCCCCCCATTCCCGCCGGGAATGCTGGCAATTCCCGTGGGATCCGCTGGGGTCCGGGGGCGGTGCTGGGGCAGCACTAATTAACGGCCTGGTTAATGAGCTGGGGGGAGCTAAATGGGCCCCTGGGGGGAAGAGGGGGGAGCTACGGGTGCTCCCAGGCTGGAGGGACCCTGGAGTAGGTTTGGTATTAATTAAGTAATAATTAATGAACTAGTGTGATTATTAATGAGCTGGGAGGCTCTAAATGAGTTCAGTCCCTCTGGGGGTGCGAGGAGGGGGCAGCTCCCAGGATGGAGTGACCCTGGAGGGATTCACTCCAGGCTGGAATGACCCTGGAGTGACCCTGGAGGGATTCACTCCATGCTGGAATGACCCTAGGGGAATTGACTCCGGGCTGGAATGACCCTGGAATGACCCTGGGGGGATTCACTCCGGGCTGGAATGACCCTGGAATGACCCTGGGGGGATTCACTCCGGGTTTCCTCCCCCTTCCCGCAGCCGTGGATAACGGATGCGTCGCCTACGCCCTGAGGACAGGATTCAACACCTCCCAGGTGAGCTGGGAACGGGAATTCCGGGTTCCGTTGGAAGAGGAACTTGTTTGGAGTGAGGTTGGGAAGAACAGGGAATGAGGTTGGGAAGAGGAAGCAGTCAGGTTTCAGGGAGGAAGAAAGATTGGGGAGAGGAGTAAATAAGGTTTGGGTGAGGGATAATTAAAGGTGGGAAGAGGGATAAGGATTGGAAAGGGATAAATAGGATTGGGAAGAGAAAGGAATGAGGTTGGGAAGAGGAGTAAATAAGGATTGGGAAGAAGGTTAAATCAGGCTGGGAAGAAGAAGGAATAAGATTGGGAAGAGGAAGGAGGAAGGTTGGGAAGAGGAAACCCCGGGATTTCCAGTCTCTGGAAACAAAACCCCGGAGCCAGGATTTGAATCCCGGGGCCGTTTTTAAGGAATTCTGTGGGATCCCTTTGAAGCCCTGGCACTGAAGGCTCTTGTTCCCAGGGAAAGCTGCTCCGGACGATCCTGTTTGGAGTGAAGAGGGTGACGGCCAATAACCTGGAGACCTTCATCTTCATCCTCTTCCTCCTCGTCTTCGCCATCGCTGCTGCTGCCTACGTCTGGATCGAGGGTGGGAATGTGCTGGGAATGCTCTGGGAAGGCTCCCCGGGGCCTTGGGATTGTCCCCCGTCCTGGTGGAATTCCCAAAGGGTTGGGGAAGGGGGGGGGCTTGTCCTGAGGGTTTGGGAAGGAGGAATCCCGGAGTTTGTGGGAAGGACAAATCCCAAAGTTTGTGGAAAGGACAAATGACATTCCCAAAGCTTTTAGGAAGGACAGGAGAGGGACTTTCACCAAAGTTTCTGGGAAGGACAAGACAGGGACTTGTTCCAGAGTTTTCGGGAAGGACAGGTACCTTCTCCTGGAGTTTTTGGGAGGGACAGGTGCCAATCTCCAGGAATTACTCCTGGATCTGCCTTCTCTGGAGCCTACCCTGGATCCCGGGATCCTTCTTGGGCAGGATCCACTCCCTGTTCCCCTGGGATGTGGAGCTGAGCCGATCCCATTCCCAGCTGATCCGTCCCCATTCCCAGCCGATCCATCCCCATTCCCAGCCGATCCATCCCCATTCCCAGCCGATCCGTCCCCATTCCCAGCCGATCCGTCCCCATTCCCAGCCGATCCATCCCCATTCCCAGCCGATCCGTCCCCATTCCCAGCCGATCCATCCCCATTCCCAGCTGATCCGTCCCCATTCCCAGCCGATCCATCCCCATTCCCAGCTGATCCGTCCCCATTCCCAGCTGATCCATCCCCATTCCCAACTGATCCCATCCCATCCCGCAGGCACGAAGGATCCACGGCGGAACCACTACCGGCTGTTCCTGGAGTGTGCCCTGATCCTGACGTCCGTGGTGCCCCCGGAGCTGCCCATCGAGCTCTCCCTGGCTGTGAACACCTCCCTCATCGCCCTGGCCAAGCTCTGTGAGTCCTCATTCCCAACATTCCTGCCCTGGGAAAGGGCTCCCCCTGGAATCAGGTACCTGGAGCGTCCCAGGATTCCAGGATTCTGCTCTGGGGACAGACTGGGAGAGCTGGGAATGTTCCCCTGGAGAAGGATCCAGGGAGAGCTTCCAGCACATTCCAGGGGCTCCAGGAGAGCAGGAGAGGGGCTCGGGACAAGGGCTGGAGGGACGGGACACAGGGAATGGCTTCCCCCTGGAAAAGGGGATTGAGGTGGAACTGGGGAAGGAATCCTTGGCTGGGAGGGCGGGCAGGGAATGGGATGGAATTCCCGGAGGAGCTGTGGCTGCCCCATCCTGGGAAGTGCCCAAGGCCAGGCTGGATCCACCTGGGCCCTGGAAGGTGTCCCTGCCTTTGGAATTCACTGGGATAATGGGATGGATTTTAAAGTCCCTTCCCAGCCAACCCATTCCATGATTCCAGGATTCTTGTATAATTAGGATGAAATTCCTAATGAGATTCCCTTACTTCTCCTTCCCTTTCTTTCCCTTCCCTTCCTTCCTCTTTCCATCTCTGTGGAATAGGAATTCCAACAGGAATCCCTGCAGTTTAGGAACTCCCATCCGGATAAAACCTTTGGGACTTTTCCCTGCCTCCCAATCCCCCCCAGTTTGGATCCAACCTCCGGATCCTTGTGTTGCCAGTCCCACTGTTGGGCCGCAATCCCAGGGGATTCCCACCCAAATTCCCTGTTTTCCCTCTCCAGACGTTTACTGCACGGAGCCTTGGGCTGGATTCCCACCCAAATTCCCTGTTTTCCCTCTCCAGACATTTACTGCACGGAGCCTTTCCGGATCCCCTTTGCTGGGAAAGTCCAAGTTTGTTGCTTCGACAAAACCGGGACCTTGACCAGCGACCACCTGGTGGTGCGGGGGGTGGCCGGGCTCAGGTGGGTCCTGGGAGCCCCCAGTCCCGGATTTCCATGCAGGAATTCCTTGGGAACATCCCGGCGGGGCAGGGGGAGATCCCTGGGGATTCGAGGAGCGGGGATTTGGTGGGAATTCCCCGGGATTCTGAGGCTGCCGAGCTCTTCCCTGCGGCACATCCCACCCCTCCTGTCCCCCTGCCGGAATTCCCAGCACTTGGAGCCCCCCAAATCCTTTGGATCTGCCCTTTGATGTGCCAATTCCCCGAGCTTCCTTGGCAGAACCGGCCCAAATCCCAGGATTTGGCCCGAATTCCCACTGAACCAGCCCCGCCGTCCCGTGGCCTTCGCTCCCCGCTGGGTCGGGGCGGGAATTCCGAGCTGGAAATCGTTCCAGAGTGTCCCAGAGCGGGTCTGTTGCCCCGTTATTCCATAGGGACGGGAAGGAGGTGACTCCCGTGTCCGACATTCCCGTGGAGACCCACCGGGCCATCGCCACCTGCCACTCCCTGGTGCAGCTGGAGGACGGGACGCTGGTGGGAGACCCTCTGGAAAAGGCCATGCTCCTGGCCGTGGACTGGACCCTGACCAAAGGTAAACCCCCATTCCAGGGAAATCCGAGCCCGGGGAGTCTGGGATGGGCTGGCTGGGAAGGGACCTTAAGGATCGTCCCGATCCAAGGGCAGGGACACATCCCATGGCCTGAATTCCACCCAAATTCCCCTGAATCCCCCCTGAATTCCACCGGAACTATCCTGAATTCCCCTGAATTCCACCTGAATTCCACCTGAATTGTCCTGAATTCCGCCTGAATTCCACCCAAACTGCCCTGAATTCCACATGAATTATCCTGAATTCCACCCAAACTGCCCTGAATTCCACACAGATTACCCTGATTCCACCTGAATTACCCTGAATTCCACCCGAATTCCCCCAATTTCCTCTGAATTTTGGAATTATCCTGAATTTTGCTCAAATTCCCCCCAAACTCCCCCAGATCCCCCCGAATTCCCCCCAGACTCCCCCAGATCCCCCCGAATTCCCCCACGGGGTGGGACCTTTTATTTTTGCTTGTTGTTTTTTTTTTTTTTTTTTTTTTTAAATTCCCTTTTTTTTTTTCCTCCCCCCCTCCACAAAAAGCCCCTTTCAGGATTTCCCGATCTCTTTGTTTCCAGATGAGAAAGTTTTCCCAAGGAGTCTAAAAACTCCGGGGATGAAAATTCACCAGCGCTTTCATTTCTCCAGTGCCCTGAAGCGGATGTCGGTCCTGGCCTCCTACGAGCGCGGCCCCGGCGCCCAACTCGCCTTCGTCGCCGCCGTCAAGGGCGCGCCCGAGACCCTGCGGCCCATGGTGAGGCATTCCCGGGAAAAACACACGGGAATTCCACCCCCAGCGGGGCGGAGGGGGCGAGGGAGGGGGTGGGAGAGGAGGTGGAGTTGGAATTCTGAGGGATCGTGGGTGGTGTGGGGAAGGGAGGGACACGGGGGGGTGGGAACAGGGGGTTTGGGGTGGGCGGGGGATCAGATGGACAGGGGATCATCCCAGAGTTTGTGGGATGGACAGGGGATCATCCCAAAATCTGTGGGATGGGCAGGGGATCAGGTGGACAGGGAATCGTCCCAGAGTTCGTGGGATGGGCAGGGATTCATCCCAGAGTTTGTGGGGTGGGCAGGGTAGGGACTTGTCCCAGAGTTTGTGAAAAAGAAAGGATGGGGACTTGTCCCAAATTTTGTGGGAAGGACAAGTGACTTGTCCCAAAGCTTTTGGGAAGGACAGGTGACTAATCCCAGAGGTTTTGGGACAGACAGGATGGGGGACTTGTCCCAAAGTTTGTGGGAAGGACAGGGGACAATCCCAGAGTTTGTAGGAAGGACAGGTGACAATCCCAGAGTCTCTTTCCCCCTATTTTTCCCCCCCTTTTTCCACAAAAAGCTCAAATCTGCTCCTGGAGTCCCTCGGAAACTCCCTGAATCCTGTGTTTTTCCCTCCTTTTCCCCAGTTATCCCAATGTCCCAGCAACTACCACTCCGTGCACCGGGAGATCTCCCACGAGGGCGCTCGGGTCCTGGCCCTGGGCTACAAGGAGCTGGGACACCTCACCCACCAGCAGGTACCTGGATCCTTCCCAGCCTTCAAATCCGGGGAAATGGGGTTGCTGGGAGCAGGGCTGGGAAGGGAGGGACTGTTTTTTGGGATGTGGGCACCCAGATTTGCTGATAAAATCGGGATTTTCTGGGAAAACCGCCCCCCCCAGCTGTGAGTTTTGGGGTGTTGTGGATCTGTGTTCCCTGCGGTATTCCTGGTTTCCTGCTCACAGAGCAGGATCAGGTCTTTCCTTGGAACACCTGGAGAGGTTTGGCATGGAATTCCTTGGCCGAGAGCCTGGTTTTAATTGGGAATGAGGGGCTTCTTGTGCCAAAAAAAGCCTTTTTTGAGCAGCTGGAGCCATTCCAGGGGTTCTCTGGCGTTCCCAGGGGGTCCTTTAACTTCAGGGAATCACCTGTTGGAAAAGCCAGGTGCTGTTCCCAGGTGTTCCAAATGATTCTTCCCTTGGCAGGTGCGGGAGATGAAGAGGGAAACCTTGGAATGTGACCTGAGGTTTGTGGGGTTCATCGTGGTCTCGTGTCCCCTCAAAGCCGACTCCAAATCCGTCATCAGGGAGATCCAGAACGCTTCCCACCACGTAAGGACGGGCAGAATTCCAGGGAAAAGGGGCTTGGTTGGGTGGGAAAAGCCCTTGGAGGTCATGGAGTCCAAACATTCCATGGGCACCACTGAACCTGTCCCCAGGTGCCACTTCCAGGGGATTGGGAGCCTCTGGAGTGAGGGAAAAGGGGAAAGTGGAGGGAAAAGGTGGAAAACAGGGAAATCCTGTGGATGTGGGGTTGGTTTTGGGGTGGGATAACGGGACAAGGCCTTCCCTGGGGGGCTGCACCTCGGGGGGGTTGGGACCTGCACCCGCTCCAGGCAGGAATTTTGTTGGTGCCTCTGGAATTCCCACAATTCCCTCTGCCGTGTCCCTCAGGTGGTGATGATCACGGGGGACAACCCCCTGACCGCCTGCCACGTGGCCAGGGAGCTGCACTTCCTGCAGAAGGAAAAGACCCTCATCCTGCAGCCTCCGGCTTCCAAAGGTGCCCAGAATGGGATTTGGGATGGACCGGGGGGAAGGGGCCGAAATGACTCCAAAACAGGGTCAGAATAACTCCAGAATCTGGCCAAAATATCTCCAGAATCAGGCCAAAATAACTTCAAAATAGGGTCAGAAAAGCTCCAAAATCAGGCCAAAATATCTTCAAAATAAGGCCAAACTAATTCCAAAGTAAGACCCAAATATCTCCAAAACAAAGCCCAAATAACACCAAAATAAGGGCAAAACCCACAGAAAACCCCGCACTAAAGACACGCTAAAAAACCCCCAAACACACCAAAATGAGCCCAAAAACCCACCAAAACCCCCCAAGATAAAACCCAAAAAACCCACAAAAACCCCCAAAATAAGACCCAAACCCCCCCACCCCCATAAAAAAGACCAAATGCCACCCAAACAACCCGAAATTCCCACTTTTCCCAGCGCTGGGATCCGGGAGGGGCCGGGACGTTCCCTAACCCTGTTCCCGCAGGCTCCCCGTGGCAGTGGGAATCGCGGGACGGGGCCGTGGTGCTCCCGGCATTCCCGGAATCCCAGCGGGAGCTGACGGAGCCCTTCGACCTGTGTGTGACCGGGGAGGGCCTGGAGCACCTCCGGAGCGGGAACCGGGAGCGGCTGCTCCGGCTCATCCCCCACATCCGCGTCTTCGCCAGGGTTCGTGCCCAAGCAGAAGGTGAGGGGAAGTGGGGGGTTATCCCGGAGAATTCCCAACGTTTGGAGGTGCAGGTGAAGAGCAGGGTGTCCCGTTGTGATCCTGGAGAGTCCTGAGCCTGTTCCAGCTCTGAATTCCCAAAATCCAGAGCTTTTGGAGTATAGGGATGATGCTCAGAGGTGTCCCTGTTGTCATCCTGAACAATCCCAAGCCTGTTCCAGCTCTGAATTCCCAAACTTTGGAGCTTTTAGGAGCCTGGGTGTGAGGCTCTGGGTGTCCCATGTGATCCTAAAGATCCCCGAGCCCCTTTCCAGCTCCAAATTCCCAACATTTGGGCCTTTTCCCGCCAGGAATTCGTGATCACCACCCTGAAGAGCCTCGGCTTCTCCACCCTCATGTGCGGGGACGGCACCAACGACGTGGGGGCCCTGAAACATGCGGATGTGGGTGAGAATTCCTGGGATTTCCCCAGATACCCAGGGTTTTCCGGAGTGCCAGGGCTGGGAATCCCCCTGCCCGAATCGTTTGGAGGCAGGAATTCAGATACAGAGGGATTTCTCTGCTCCTGGAACTGCACACCAGCAGGAATTGGCTCCAAATGCTTTTTCCAGGAGGATTCTCCCTGGGTTTTTTCCCTGAAATTCCCTGATTCTCCCTGCTTTTTTGTCCCTAAAATCCCTCCCAAATCCCCTGATTCTCCCCACTTTTTTCTCCCCAAATCCCTCCCAAATTCCCTACTCTCCTGACTCCAGGTTGGGATCCTGCTGTGTGGAAAAACAAATGGCTTTACAGCCCCTTTTTTCCCTGAAATCCCTCCCCAATTCCCTCATTCCCCCTACTTTTCTTCCCTAAAATCCCTCCCCAGTTCCCTGCTCCAGTTGCAGCCACCGACTGCGTGGAAAAACCCGAGGGATTTACGGCCCTTTTTTTCCCTGTTTTTTCCCCCTTTTCCAGGAGTGGCCCTGCTGGCAAACGCTCCCGAGAGGATTCCCCGAGCGGAAAGAAGCGGCCCCGGGATGGCACCGGGGACGGGAGAGCCGGAATTCCGGCGGCAGGCGTCGGGAATGTGAGACCCACGTCCCGGGGAGCCAAGCACAGGGTCCTGTCCCAGCGGGAGGAGCAGCTGGCCATCCACAGGGTGCGATTCCAGAGGGTTTATCCGGGCTTTTGAGTCCTCCTCTGGCACTCCTGGAGCTGGGATGTGATCCCAGCCATAAGTACAGGGAAAACAGGGAGCAGATCGTGGAATTCTGCTTGGGAGGCACCTTAAAACTCCTCAGCCGAGGCAGAGCCCAACCTTCCTTCCTTTTCCTCGTGGATTTGGGTGGGAAAGGAGCAGCTTTTCCCTCCATTCCCCCATCCATGGAGCAGGGACGGCACGGGACCGTTCTGGGAATTCACATCCCACTTTTCCCGTCCCTCAGGAGCGGCTCAGCCAAGTGCTGAAGGACCTGGAGGAGGAACGAGCTCCGGTGGTGAAACTGGGAGATGCCAGCATTGCCGCCCCCTTCACCTCCAAACTCTCCTCCATCCAGTGCAGTGAGTGCTGGGAAAGGCCGGGAATAACCCGGGAATGAGCCGGGAGAGAGGGCTGGGATGGGGAGAAACAGCCCCAGCTCCGGGCTGGGAATAATCCAGGGGAGAGGGTTGGGATGGGGAGAAACAGCCCCAGCTCCAGGCTGGGAATAACCCAGGAGAGAGGGTTGGGACGGGGAGAAACAGCCCCAGCTCCAGGCTGGGAATAACCCAGGAGAGAGGGTTGGGACGGGGAGAAACAGCCCCAGATCCAAGCCTTCCCCACGATTTTGGGGGGGAATCCAAGGCTTTGCCGCCATTTTGTGTGGGAATCCAGGCCTTCCCCGCCATTTTATGTGGGAATCCAGGCCTTTCCTGCCATTCTGTGTGGGAATCCAAGGCTTTGCCACCATTTTATGTGGGAATCCAGACCTTCCCCCCCATTTTATGTGGGAATCCAGGCCTTCCCCCCCATTTTATGTGGGAATCCAGGCCTTCCGCACCATTTTATGTGGGAATCCAGGCCTTTCCCATTTTGTGTGGGAATCCAAGGCTTTCCCCCCATTTTGTGTGGGAATCCAGGCCTTTCCTGCCATTTTGTGTGGGAACCTGAGGCTTTCCCGCCATTTTATGTGGGCTAACCCCCACGTGGGACTTCTGGGCTGGGCTTGATTTCCCTCAGGACCCCCCTTTAGGGCAGGACCGAGCCCCGAGCCCCGTTTTCCTCGTGTTTATCCCCGTTTTTCCCTGTTTTTCCCCAGTCTGCCACGTGATCAAGCAGGGCCGCTGCACGTTGGTGACGACGCTGCAGATGTTCAAGATCCTGGCGTTGAATGCCCTGATCCTGGCCTACAGCCAGAGCGTCCTCTACCTCGAGGGCGTCAAGTTCAGCGACTTCCAGGCCACGCTCCAGGGGCTGCTCCTGGCCGGCTGCTTCCTCTTCATCTCCCGCTCCAAGGTGAGCGCCGGGAATTCCACTTGGCCCATGCCCGTCCCTCCAGAACTGAAGGAAAAGGGCCTTTCTCCCCCAAAACATCCCGGTTTTTGTGGTAAATTCCCAGTCCCTGATCGTGGAGGGGTGGGAAGTAGCGTTCCCTTGGATTTGGGATGCTCCTGAGGCCAGTCCTTGCCTGGGGAAGCCCCCTGTGATCCCGACTGATGGGAAAAGGTGGGAAAGGGCAGCGTAGGAAAAACTGGTTCCACTGAGGCTGTTCCTTAAAATCATGGAATTAGGGAATCCTGGAATGGTTTGGGTGGGAATGGACCTTAAATCCCAGCCCATCCCGCCTCCAGGGGCACATTCCATGGACCAGGTTGCCCCCAGCCTTGGAATTCCACTCCCGAGGGGGAATTCCTGCAGCCCACGGACACCACTGGGATTCGGAGCCTTCCCAAGGCATCCCAGCCCACCCCGCGCCCGGTTTTTTCCCCCCCATACCAGCCTTTGAAGACCCTTTCCAAGGAGAGGCCCCTTCCCAACATCTTCAACCTGTACACGGTGCTGACAGTGCTGCTGCAGTTCCTGGTGCACTTCCTGAGCCTCGTCTTCCTGTACCGGGGGGCCCAGGCCCGGAGCGGGCCCAGGTGAGCCCCCAGTTCCCAAAAAACCCCAGTTATCCCGAATTCCTGCCGGGAATTCCAGGCCCAGAGCGGGCCCAGGTGAGCCCCCAATTCCCAAAAAACCCCAGTCATCCCAAATTCCTGCTGGGAATTCCAGGCCCAGAGCGGGCCCAGGTGAGCCCCCATTCCCAAAAAACCCCAGTTATCCTGAATTCCTGCCAGGAATTCCGAGGTGTTTTCCTGTTGCAGGGAGGAAGAATTTGTGGATCTGAGCAAGGAATTCGAGCCGAGCCTGGTGAACAGCACCGTGTACATCCTGTCCATGGCCATGCAGATGGTCACCTTCGCCATCAACTACAAGGTGCCTTGAGATCCAGGGAATATCCCTCGGGATCAGCCCTCGGGATCAGCCATCCCGCCCCATTCCCTGCTCAGGAATCCCAAAATCCCTGAAATCCTCAGCCAAGCACTCCCTGAGCTCCCTCAGGAACCTTTTCTCACTCCCCTTGGGAACCTTTTCCAGTGTCCCATTCCCTCCCAGTCCCTCCCAGTCCCTCCCATTCCCTCATTCCCTCCATTCCCTCTCATCCCCCCCAGTCCCCCCCAGTCCCTCCCATTCCCTCCATTCCCTCTCATCCCCCCAGTCCCCCCCAGTCCCCCCAGTCCCTCCCAGTCCCCCATCCCGAGCCATTCCCTGTCTCCCAGGGCCATCCCTTCATGGAGAGTCTCCAGGAGAACAAGCCCCTGCTCTGGAGCATCGTCCTGTCGGGAATGGCCATCGTGGGGCTCCTCTCGGGCTCCTCCCCAGAATTCAACGAGCAGTTCGGGCTCGTGGAGATCCCCACCGAGGTAACCCCAGAATTCCGGGGCCATTCCCGTGGGAAAACGGCCCCCGGGAGGGATTTGGATCGGGAATGTTGGTGGCGTTTGAAGGGATGGGACACGACGGGATCCCGGGGGAATGGGAGGGGGTTTGGGAGCATCCCGTGGGATTTGGGCAGTTTGGGGAATTCCTGGGAAAGGGAATTTTCAGGAATTCCTGGGAAAGGGGGAATCGAAGGGGTGGTTCATCCAGGTGCCATCCCAAGGGTTATGGAGAGGTGGGAATTTCATGGGATTCAACAGGACCAAGGGCAGGGGCTGCACCGGGATCAGGGGCAATTCCAAGCCCAAATCCAGGCTGGGAAGAGGGTGGATGGAGGAGGAGCCCCGGGAAGGAGGATTTGGGGGTGTCGTGGGTGAAAATCCTGGAATGGTTTGGGTGGGAAGGGACCTGGAAGCTCATCCCAATCCCTGGGCAGGGACACCTTCCATGGCCGGGTGGATCCCGAGGGTCTGCCCATGGAATGGGGTGGGATGGGCTGGGCTTTGTGGTCCCTTCCCATCCCAGCATTCCAGGGGGTGTTTCCCTGCTCCCTTCCCATCCCAGGATTCCAGGGGGTGTTTCCCTGCTCCCTTCCCGTCCCAGGATTCCAGGGGTGTTTCCCTGCTCCCTTCCCATCCCAGGATTCCAGGGGGTGTTTCCCCTCTCCCTTCCCACCCGTCCCATCCCGAATCCCTCTCTCTCCGCAGTTCAAGCTCGTGATCTCCCAGGTCCTCCTGGCCGACTTCCTGCTCGCCTTGTCCGTGGATCGGATCCTGCAGTTCCTGCTGGGGAGCTCCAAGCTCCAAGTGCCTTCCTGAGGGGAATTCCCGACTCCAGAGCCGTGTCCTGCCATCCCAACCCCGCCCCCAGCGTTCCCGGCGGGGATTTTCCGCCCCCAAATCCACCTCTGGGAAAGGAAACGGCTGCAGCTTGGAGGTGGTTTTTTCTTTTTTCCAGGATGTGCTGGGAATTTCTTGGGGGGGAGGGAGGGATGTGGGGGGAAGTTTTCATGGAAAATCCACAAATTTTCAAGGAAATACCTTAAATTTTCATGGAAAAAAATCCTCAAATTTTCAAGGAGACCCTCAAATTTAAAGGAAAAGCCTCAAATCTCCAGGAAACATTTGGGGGAATTTGGGAACTAAAAACTCAAATCGAGGTGTTTTGAAAAGTGTTTGGGCTGGAAAATTCCATGGAAAACTGGGAATAAACCAGCCCCGAAGCGCGGTGGGAAAGGACATCCCAAATCCTGGGAACACCTCGGAAAAGGTGATTTGGGGGCTAAAAGTCTGGGAATAAACCCTCCCCAGGTGCCCTCCCTGTGTTCCCAATCCGTGCCAGGAATCCTTGGATAGGTAGAGAAAACAGGTTTATTTCCTCCTGGAGCAGCTCCAAGGCTCTGGAATTCCCTTTGGAATGTCGCCTGGAAGGGCTCAGGTGCCCGGTGGCAGCCGACCGCCGCCGTCCTTTCCACCACAAATCCATAATTGTACTGGGAACGGGGGAAAAAAGGGGAATGAAAACCCTTGGGAATGTGCCCAGCATTCCCAGCACTCCCCCAGCGTTCCCAGTATTCCCAGAATTCCAGGGGTGTCACCCTCCTGCTCGATGTCAGCGAGGGATTTCACCGTCAGGTCGGCCAGAATTGGCTAAAAAGGGGGGGGGGAAATGTTAATTAATGGATTAAAAGAGGGGAATTATTAATTAATAGGGGGTTGATTATTAATTAGGGGTAATTGATTATTAATTGGGGGGTAATTAACGAAATAAGGGCTCGAGGGAGACTCACAAGCGGGGCCACAGCTGAGCTTGGGCTCAAACTTGGGGTGGAGGGCGAAGGGAACTCCGTCCATGGCTGGGAAAAAAAGAGGGAAAAGAACCTTTCCAAATTCCCAAAACACACAATTCATGGAAAAGAGGAGGGAAGGGGACACCTGGCATCGAGAGTGACCTCCAAATTCCAGGAAAAAAAATTCCAGGGAAAGAGAAAATCCTTCAGGGAGGAATCCTCCAGGAAGGGTTTTCCTGAAGGCTTGGGAAGAAGGTTTTTCCCAAAATCCAGCCCCATCCCAGCCTTTCCCAGGCACAGGGAGGGAGTTGGGAGCCAATTCCCAGGCTCCTCTTTAAGGGATCGTTCCTTAATCCCGAAATTCCAAGGAAAAGCTTTACCTGAGAGGCCGTAGATCCCGGAGGGGTCGGGCAGGGATTCGGGATGGGAGCGGCCTTTGGTGCTGGATGGAGGGGGGGGGCCTGGGGGTGTTGATGAGAGTCATTAATTAGGGTCATTAATTAGGGAATCAGTTGCTCAGGGAGGAGCTCCAGCCCTTGGGAATGGACACTGGGATTGATTCCCAGTCCTGGGATGGGGCAGGTGGGGGCACCTGGGGGGGCTGGAACTGGGATGTACTGGGAGTAACTGGGGCTGGAATTGGGGGTGGTACCTGGGGGTGGTACCTGGGGGGCTGTACTGGGGGTCCGTGAGGGGGTCCCAGTGGCTGTACCTGGGGGGGTCCCCGTGGCCATACCTGGGGGGCTGTACTGGGGTCCTTGGGGGTCCCTGTGGCTGTACCTGGGGGGCTGTACTGGGGGTCCCTGTGGCTGTACCTGGGGTCCCTGGGGGGTCCCTGGGGGTCCCCGTGGCTGTACTTGGGGGGGTCCCTGTGGCCGTACCTGGGGGCTGTACTGGGGGTCCCTGTGGCCGTACCTGGGGGGCTGCAGCGAGAGCTGCTCCATCCCGGTGCTGAGCGGCCTCGGGCCGGGGCTGGGCTGGGGCCCAACCGGCCCCTTCTTGCACCAAATGGCGAAACCCCCCATTTCCCTGGAAAACAATCCCCCGAATTCCCGGGTTGGGGAGGGTGGGACACCCGGAAAAGGGGGAGGGAGGGGGCTGTGGGATCCCCCCCCCGTACCCGATTTTGGTGTAGAGGGGCAGGACTTTGCCCTTGGAACTGAGCTGCAGCTCCAGCACCGCCGCGGCCTCGCTCGGCTGCTCCAGCTTCACCAGGAGCCTTTTCCTCCGGGAAACGCCGGTTCCTGAGGGGGAAAGCGGGACACAGCACCGGGAGGGCACCGGGGGGGGGGGGGCACAGGGGAAAAGCGCCCCGGGTGGGGTCACCCCCGGGGGGGCACTTACGGGGTTCAGGGAACTCGGGGGCGCGGGTGTAGCCGGGGGGGCTGCGGGCTCCGCTCGCTCAGCACCAGCACATCCGTCACCACCGGGCACGGCGGGGGCTGGGGGGCACCGGGATGGGCACCGGGATCCGGGACCCACTCCGGGTACCGGGATGGGCACCAGGAACGGGGACGGACCCCTGGCCCCAAACCTTCTCCTCCGGTCCTGGTCCCGCTCCCGATTCCTCCCCCGGGAGCCGCCAGGACGAGACAGGACCTCGTTTTTGGACCGGGAACCGACCCCTCCGTCACCCCCGGTCCTGATGCCGGGGCCCGATCCCTCCTCCCCACCTCGATCCCGATCCCAGTTCCTCCCCCGGGAGCCACCGGGACGGGACCCCGGCACCGCCCGTAGCCGGTGCCCCCGTTACCTGCGCTGCCGCGGGGCGCACACACAGGTACCACCCTCCGCCGCGGTGCCCGAAGCCTTTGCCCACCACGGCGGGCGCGCCCTCCGTCGTCACCGTGATCTGCTGGCACGGGGCGCGTCACCGGCACCGCACCGGCACCGGGACGGGCTCCGCGCGGCCGCCGTGCCCTCCCCGTGCCCCCCGTACCGCGGTCCAGCCCGGCGGGACGGCCTCGGGCCCGGCGGCCCAGCCCACCCCGGTGAGCGGCGACGGAGCCGCCGCCGCCATCGCACCCCGTCCGCACCGGAGCCGCGGGGACCCGCCCACCGCCACCGGCGGGCTGCGATTGGCTAAGAGCGATGAGCGACTTCGGCGATTGGGCGAGGGCTATGATTGACACGCGAGCCGTCCAATGAGCAGCGAGCGATCCACAAACACGGAAGCGCGGGAGTCCAGGCACCGCGGGGGCCACCGGAGACCCCCCAACTTTATTACCGGGGACCCCCAACTTTATTACCGGAGACCCCCAACTTTATTACCGGGGACCCCCAACTTTATTACCGGGAACTCCAACTTTATTACGGGGGACCCCCAACTTTATTACCGGGGACCCCCAACTCTATTACCGGCGGCCCCACGGCGCGCCCCCCGCGGTCCCTCAGCCGTCCGGCGGGGCAGCCAGGAGCCTGCACAGCGGGGAGTTCTCCAGCTGCCGGAAGGTCCTGGAGCCTGGGCCGGGCGGGAAAGCTTCGTTAGTCCCCGTTACTCCCCCATCGTTCCCGGACCCCCCGCCCGCCCCGGGGGTCTCTCTTACCGAGGCGCTCCGAGAGGCCCCGCAGGCAGCGCCGGCTCTCCTCGCTGAAGGCCGTCAGGAGCGCCCCTGCCTGGCACAGCTCGTCCAGCTGCGGAAACACCGCCGGCAACGGCCCCCAAGTGAGCCCAAAGTGACCCAAACCCGCGCGGTTTTGCCCCAGAAAAGCAGGGCCGGACTCACCGCGAGCTCCACGGAGCGCAGCACGGGGCCCTGGTCCAGGAGCAGGTGGGAGTAGTCGGGTTTGGAGCCCAGCACGGCGCTCTGGGAGCTGGGCAGGGCCAGGGGGGGCCCGGCGGGGTTGGCCCGGAGGGTCTCCAGGAGCCTGCGGGACCCCGGGGGGGTGGGATGAGTGAGAAGGGCCCAAAATGGCCCAAAATGGTCCAGATCGGGGGGGTTGGTGCCCGGGGGGGGCACAGCCCCCCCCCTCACCTGGCGGCCTCCTGGGCACTGTCCTGGTGCTGCTGCAGGAGCTGGTCCCAGGCCTGGCGCTCAGAGGAGAACCTGCAGGGGACAGGTGTGACCAGACGTGTGCCAGGTGTGTGCCCAGGTACGTGCCAGGTGTGTGCCCAGGTGTGTGCCCAGGTACGTGCCAGGTGTGTGCCCAGGTACGTGCCAGGTGTGTGACCAGGCATGTGCCCAGGTATGTGCCAGGTGTGCCCTCCGTGCCCAGGTGTGTGCCCAGGTACGTGCCAGGTGTGTGCCAGGTACGTGCAAGGTGTGCCCTCTGTGCCCAGGTGTGTGCCCAGATGTGCACCAGGTGTATCCAGGTGTGCCCTCTGCACTCCCGGTGTGCACCAGGTGTGTCCCAGGTGTTCCTTTGCACTCCGGGTGTGTCTTGGCTGTTCCCTCTACCACTCCCAAGGAAACACCCCTGGAATCCCCTGGGAATAATGCCCACCTCTGTGGGGCAGGTGTGCTTACCTGGCCATGTGCTGCTCCACCTGTGCCACGGGTTCATCCAGAGCCGAGTCCAGGGAATTCCTGAAGCACAGGGAGAGAGTTGGCTCCATGTCAGGGGGACACAGCTCCCACCCAAATCCCAATCATGGAATGGTTTGGGTTGGGAAAGGCCTGGAAGATCGATCAGTGCCACCCCCCGGCCCTGGGACACTTCCAGGGATGGGGCAGCTCATTAAAATGTTACATTAAACCCAAATCATGGAATGTTGAGGCGGAAAGCTCTGAGACCTTCAAATCCAACACTGCCAAGGCCACCACTGAGCCGTGTCCCCAAGTGCCACATCCACAGGTTTTTTTGGGCACTCCCTGGGAAGTGACTCCACCCCTTGCCTGCTCAGCCTGTGCCAGGGGCTGGGGAAACCTTTAATGAAGGGATTTTCCCTAAAATCCGACCTGACCCTGCCCCTGGGATGAGCCCTCACCCCTCGGGATCCTCCACACAGTCCCGGAGTGTCCCGTCAGGTTCAGCCTTCTGCCAACCCAACCGCCCCAGCTCCGCCGAACCGCCTGCACTGCGGGGGAAACCAGGAACAACCGGGATCAAATCCCCCGCTCTGGGAAACCAGGACAGCCAGAAACCCCCCAGGCCCTGCCCTGAGCCTCACCAGAAGCCATTCCAAGTTCCTGGTTCCGTCGGTTTTAAGGAATTAAGGAAGGAATAATCAACCCCCCGAGGTCGCCACCGTCTCGGGGCCTCCATTTGTGGTTCCGTTTCCTGCTCCTGAAAAAACCTAATTCCCAAATTTTCGGGGTGCCCACCCCTTCCAGGAGTCAGTAATGTTAATTGTGAGGGATCCCAGGGAAGAATCCCTGTTTTTAAGTCTAGAGTGACCTTTCTGATGCAACAGTCCCAGCTCACCCTTGGCAGCAAAAGCCTCGCGGGCTGAATCCTTCCTCTGCCTCAGCACCTGCTCGAGCTTCTGGCAGGTAAACTGGGGAAAAAAGGGGAGAAAAACAGGTTTTATCCAAGAAAAATAGGGAAGGTCAGCTTTTATTCCTATCTCCTGACAAAGGAAGTCAGCTTTTATCCCCGTTTATAACAAAGTTTGTGGGAGGAGACGGAATCTCCCCCCGTTGAGGGAGCCAGGTGAAGCAAACCCCAATGTGGCAGTTGGGGGGAAAAAGGGAAAATAAGTAATTAAAAAAAACAAAAACCTGGAAACAGGAGAGGATGAGCAGGAGAGACGCTCGCTCTCAGGCAGTCCAGGCTGATGGATTTGCTTAGCTCTGAAAAAATCAGAATAAAGTTGTGTAGGACTATTAAATTCACAGAAAAGGTTGGAGGATGAGCTCAAAAGTTCCCAAAAGCTGTTGTTGACAGGAATGGGGGGTGCAGGACACGGAAGGAGCAGGGGAAAGGAGCAAAACAGGAGAAAGAAAGGGAGAAGGGGGGAAAGAGAAAGGGAGAAAAAAGGGGAAAAGAAAGGGAGAAAAATGGGAAAAAGAAAAGGAGAAAATGATGAAAGTAGAAAAGGAAGAAAAAGGGGAAAAAAGAAAGAGGGAAAAGTCACGTTTAAGGATCAGGACTTGGGGAATAAAAAGGCAGGAGCTGCAAAATCCTCCTGACAAGAGCCCCAGCACAGCATCTCCACTGACCCTCAGATCCCTGGGCCTCCCAGGCCACTTCCAGGGGGCTACGGGCAGGTTTTACTGAGGAGTAACCCATTGCGGCCCCAGTGAGGCCCCAGTGAGGCCGTGGGGCACCCACCGGGATGTCCTTGTGCACGGGGGCAGGGATTTGCGGCGCTTGCTGCCCTTGAGGCTGGAGCGGCACCAGGAGCGACGTTTGCCCTGGGGGGTGGCGACGAGGGGGGACAAACTGAAGGAATTCAGGCTCTGCTCCTGCTGGGGGCTGCTCCCCTTCCTCCGGGGGCTGCTCCTGAGGGGGCTCAGCCTCAGCCTGGGGGTGCCCAGGGGTCTCTTCCTGGCAGATGCTCCGGGGGTTCCGCGGTGCTTCGGGCCAGCAGGTGGTTTCAGGAAGGGCTCAGCACCCGCCACCTTTGCTCCAGGCTCGGGATCTGAGAGAAAAAGAGGCAAAATCAGCACATTAGAGAGGTAAAAAGTGACTGGGGGATGTGGTGGGGGCCCTTCCTACTTGGGATTTCCAGGGTTCTATGAGATAAGAAAGGGTTTTCCCAAGGAGTCCAGAGGGCTGCACTTGTTCTTTGGGCTTTTATTTTTAACTGGGAGGGGCAGGAGAGTGAGGGGGGATGAGGGGACCGTGGGGAGGGGGACAGGGGTGAGGGGGATGAGGGATCAAGGGTGAGGGGGATGATGGATCCAAGGGTGAGGGGGATGAGGGATCAGGGGTGAGGGGGATGAGGATCAGGGGTGAGGGGGATGAGGGATCAAGGGTGAGGGGGATGAGGGATCAGGGGTGAGGAGGATGAGGGATCAGGGGTGAGGGGGGATTAGGGAACAACACTGAAGGGGGATGAGGGCAATAGCACTGAAGGGCCCCGGGGATGGGTCCCCACTTCGCAGCCCCCTATATCATCCAAGCATCCCCTCCCCGCACCCCTGAGCCGGCGCCTCCCTCCCTTCCCCCTCCTCTGCCCCCGTTACCTGCCGCGGCCCCTCCGGGCTCTGGGCGGGCTCCGCCGGGGCAACGCTGAGGGGAAAAACCGTTACGAGGCTGGAAGCGCGGCCGCCTCGCGGCTCCCCCCGGCCGGGCCGAGCCCCTGCAGCGCTCACCTCCCCGTCCGGCCCGCCCGGGGCCCGCGGGGACGGAGGGGCGGCCGAGCCGGGCCCCGCCGCTGCCTCCGGCGGCTCCGCCATGGCGGGAACGCGCCGCCCGCCCTCAGCCCCGCGCATGCGCGGAGCCCGCCGGCGCCGGCTGCCCTCACCCGCCGCGCGTGCGCAGAGCCCATTGGCGTCGCGCGCTCCTCTGTGGCGCGTGCGCGGAGCCCACTTCGAACTTCCCGCCTTTTCCCGCCCCTCACGCCTTTCCCGCCCCTCCCGCCGTTCCCGCCTCGCGCTCTTCCTGCCCCTCACGCCCTTCCCGCCCTTTCCCTCCCCTCACACTCTTCCCGCCCCTTCCCACCTCACGCCATTCTCACCGTTTCTCACCCCTCATCGCCTTTCTCACACTTTTGCTGCCCTTCCTGCCCTCACGCTCTTCCCCCCCTCACGCCTTTCCCTCCTTTTCCTGCCCCTCACGCTCTTCCACCCCTCACAAACCTCCGTCCCCTATCCCCCCCCAGCCCCTCAAACCTGAGAGGAAAAAATCAGGAAAAAAAGTGGAAAAAAAAAAAAAAGGCTTTGGAAGTTTATTATCTTTGATAAAATCTCAGCTGAAAGGGGCGGACTGTTAACAGCAAATCACAAACCCCCCTCGTATCCAGGGAGAAATCCTGTGGTTCGGCTGTTTTGTGGTGGTTGGGGGTTTTTTCTTTCTTTTTTTTTTTTTCCACTTTTTCACCGGAAAAAGTAAAGCCATTAAATTTTCCGACGTTAAATGACACCGATGGAAGGTCCGACCCGCGAGCGACGTCCAGTGAGAGGTTTGGTAAAGCGACGTTCTGATTAATTCGCTAAATCAGTTAAGAAAAGCTGAATTTCCTATACAAAATTACAATACAGAGAACATACAATTACAATACGGGGGTTTAAACTGTCAGTAACTATTCACCTAGAACGGAAATCCCAGCGTAAAAAACCTGACAGAAATGAAAATAAATCGATTTTCTTCAGCTGTAAAGCTGGAGACAAAACGCCAAGTTCCAAGAGACACTTCTTTTTTTTCAGGTTCTTACCGTAAAATCCACGTTTTTTTATTAAAAAAACCTGAATTTGGTGAGGGAAATGAAGTTGCTTTAAAACAATTTCAGGTCCCGACGGGGTGAAGAACTCGGCGGTGAGAGGTAGAGGTGTCGCTGCAATCACAATCTATTGGTTTGTTCTGAGGTAATTAATTAATTGTGAGTCCAACAATTATATTGGCAAAAGAGCACATTGGACTAATTACACTAATGACCTCTCTCCTCTCATCATGTAGGTCCTAAAAACTTAATTAGAGGAGTCGGAGTTGACGCTCCCCGGGTCTCCGGCAGGTGAGGTGATGGATGAGGGGGTGGTGGGGGTCCTGCCAGCTGCCATTGGCCTGCAGGGACATTAAAACACACAGAATTCACAGCCAATTCCATTAAACGGGGGCAGAGCCGGCGGGTTCAGGGACAAAAGCCCATCTTACGTCGAGGCGCTGCGTCGTGTACAGGGGGGTTCCCCACGAGCGGGTCGTACCTGCCCGTTCTGGTGGATGACGTGGTGCAGGGAATCCATCTGCAAATCCCAGCACATGGGGGCAGAAAAGGGGGAAAAAGGTTCTTTAATCGAGATTTTTTCAGTAAGAATTTTCAACAGGAATAAGAATTTAAGTAACATGTAGGATTTAAATAAGAAAAAAACAAGGAAGAACTTCAGTGGTAACTTTAAGTGAGGGGTTTCAGTGAGAGGAATTTTAGAAGCAGAATTTTAGATGAAGAACTGAGAACAAGAATTCATGAAGGATTCAAGCTGAGGCTTTAAGGGAGAGTAAGGATTTAAGAAACAAGAATTAGAATTGCATAAGAATTCCATAAGAACCTCTGTTTTGCTGGCAACTGAGCTGTTAATTGGGTCTCAGTTATTTTACACGATGAATCGATTCATCCAAATCAAGGACAGAAATTGGGATTTTTCCCATTTCTCTCCATGCTGAAAGTCCCTGTTTTTGTTTCCCTTACTGACCTGGATCTGCACATTGGCTCCCACAGGAGAGCTCTGGTAGGAGGTCAATGACTGCAGGTTTATAAAGGAATCCCCAGAACTGGTCATCTTAAAAGAGCCAGAGGAAGCTGGGGGGAAAAAAACAAACAAAGGAATTTTTATTAAAAAAAAAATCAGTGTTAATGAGCAACCAACCCACCAGGAGGGATAACTGGGATTCTCAGGAGGAATAACTGGGGTTCTCAGGAGGAATCCCTGGGATCCTCAGGAGGGATAATTGGGGTTCTCAGGAGGGATAATTGGGGTTCTCAGGGGGGATAACTGGGATTGTCAGGAGGGATAAGTGGGATTCTCGGGAGGAATAACTGGGATTGTCAGGAGGGATAATTGGGATTCTCAGGAGGAATAACTGGGGTTCTCAGGAGGGATAATTGGGATTCTCAGGAGGGATAAGTGGGGTTCTCAGGAGGGATAACTGGGATTCTCAGGAGGGATAAGTGGGGTTCTCAGGAGGGATAACTGGGGTTCTCAGGAGGGATAACTGGGATTTGGCAGCCTGGCTCACCCGAGTTCGGCGTCGAGGGTGAGTTGCCCTGGTTGCCCTGGGCCACCACGTTGGTCGCGTCCACGGCGGTTTTGGCAGCGTAAATATTGGCTTCTTCCTGGAACTTCCCCATGTTCTTCTTGTAGCGGATTCTTTTGTTCCCAAACCAGTTGGAAACCTGGCGGAGACACAGCCTGGGCTGAGCACTGGGGCAAAACAGTCCCTTTTCCACAACATTTGGGATTTTCCAGCCAAGGGGGGGGTTGAAACGAGGCTTGGAGCGAGAAATAACCAAGATTAAACCCTGTTTAAACCGGAGCCTGGCTCAGTTTAAGGGCCAGTAACCAAAACCTGTTGCTAAAAAATGATAAAAAATGATCAAATTACTGTTTGAGGGGGAAAAAGGTGCCTTGCACTTGGGGAAAGCTGCTCCCACCTGGGACACGGTGATGCCCCCTTTCTTGGCGAGCTCCTCTTTGGCCTCTTCGCTGGGGTAGGGGTTGCTCAGGTGTGAGTAAAAATACTCATTCAGCACTTCCGTGGCCTGTTTGCTGAAATTGCGCCGTTTACGCCTAAAAAACACGGAACCAATGAGTCATTTCTGTTGAATGGTGGTTTACAGGGACTGGCTGGGGCAGCTGGTGGCCTCTTGCCCTCAGAAACACGTTTGGTCGGAAGGAGAACGGGAGGACTGAGGGGATGAAGTTTGTGTTAACTGAACTAAAATTAAATTTATTCACGCCAAAATGCCATCTTTGCCCACAGGGACCGGGAACACGGCCCTGCCCCTGCAGTTATATTGTGGAATAAATACATTTATATCCCCAATTCCCAATCTCTGCCCACAGGGACCGGGAATGCCACCCTGCCCCAGCAGTTATATTGTGGAATAAATACATTTATATCCCCGATTCCCAATCTCTGCCCACAGGGACTGGGACTGTGGCCCTGCCCCCTGCAGTTATATTGTGGAATAAATACATTTATATCTTAAATTCCCAATCTCTGCCCACAGGGACTGGGAATGCCACCCTGCCCCAGCAGTTATATTGTGGAATAAATACATTTTTATCCCAGATTCCCAATCTCTGCCCACAGGGACCAGGAATTCCACCCTGCCCCGGGGCCGTACCTGGCATCCAGGAAGCGGGAGCGCAGGATCATGACGGCCTCGCAGGTGCTCTGCTTCAGCTGCATCTGGATGGTGCTGAACTTGCCGTGGATGATGCTCACCATGCGCTCGATCTCCTTGGGGGAGATGGGCCTGGTCCGGCTCTGCTCCCGCAGCAGGTTCATCACGTGCGTGGTGAACTCGCTGCAGGCCTGGGGACACAGGGATTTGTGGCGGCAGCCCCTGCGCTCGCTGCCCCGGCGCCGAGAGCCCCCCCAAAGCTCCAGAGGAGTCTCTTCAGCTGCATTTTACTCTTTACAAAACTCCACACAGGTACGAGCCGGCCCTGCTCTCTATTTGAGGTGCACTCCCTCCAGCTCGGCCTTTCCGGAGTCCAGCCTGTCCCTGTCCTGGCCTCAGAGCCCACGGCAAAGGGGGAGGGGAGGGGAGGGGACAAAGGGTCATTTGGGTTGGGAGGATAAAAACTCTTCCATGCAGAAAGATCACCTGTTCATATTTCTCTAGCTCAGAGTGGTAAATCTGTCGGATCTGGGACAGCTTGGCCCTGTAGTCAGAGTGCTCAATGCTATTGTCATTGGGACAGCCACCTGATGCCACTGCTCCCGCCAGCGCTCCAACTCCTCCTCCTCCTCCTCCTCCTCCTCCTCTTCATCCTCCTCCTCCTCCTCCTCCTCCTCCTCCTCCTCCTCCTCCTCCTCCTCGGCCTCTTTTCTCCGGCCCGGACACCCCCTCTGCCAGCAGCATGTTATCGAGCCTCATGAGCTGAGCATCCGGCGGGTCCTCCTCCTGGATACCGCGGATACTCAACACTGCGGGGACAAAAACATGGGAGTTGGGATGAAATGGGAGTTGGGATACTCAACACTGCGGGGACAAAAACATGGGAGTTGGGATGAAATGGGAGTTGGGATACTCAACACTGCGGGGACAAAATGGAAATTGGGATGCTCAACACTGCAGGGATAAAAAAACGGGAATTGGGATACTCAACACTGCGGGGACAGAGACGGGAGACGAAGGTGGGATAAAATGGGAATTGGGATAAAATGGGAATTGGGATGAAATGGGAATTGGGATACTCAACACTGTGGGGACAGAGAGACAGGAAAGGGAGGTGGGATAAAGTGGGAATTAGGGAACTCAACACTGCAGCGCACAGGAAGGGGAGAAAATGGGAATTCCCAAAACAGAAAGAGGCTCCAGGGAGGCTCCAAGGTCAGTTGATTATTTCAAAAATTCGTGGCTTTTCTGCCTCATTATGGAACTAAAATGTTATTTAATTCAAGAAATTGGGTGGGAATTCTGGGTTTTTTTGGTGTCACCTCCTCATCTGAACCTGCAGCCAAACCCCTCCTGACTCCTCTAGAGCTCCAGCTGCAGCTTAATTGGATGTCGCTTGTCTAATTATGCTAATTATGCTAATTAGCCATTAGTTATCATCAATTACACGTCAGGGTGGGGCTGGGAAGGGGGTGAAAAGCCAGGCACTGGTTCCAGTAAGTCCCAAGGAACTGGGAAGGGGTTCCCACCCCCCCCGGATCATTAATGGCACTCCCAGCCTAATAATTCCAATTTTTAATTAATAAACTGAGAAGTGAATTTTTTCACTCAAAATTAACTATTCAGTGAATTTTTTCACTCCAAACTACCAATTCAGTGAATTTATTTACAGAAAACCACCAAATCTGACACAGTCAGGGACGATTTACTAAACCCTTGTGCCAAATCCTTCAGGCCTGGATCCCTAAAACCCCTCCCCAGTCCATCCTTTTTATGGAATTTTAAGGAAAATCTCCCCCCGTGGGCTGATCCTCGTCAAGGATGGAAATAATTAAGAGGGAGGAAAATGAAATTCCCCATCATTTCTAATTAACCTGTAATTAAAGCGTGGCCCAGGCGAAGGGGCCGCGGCCTCACCGGGTATGCAAATGCAATCAGTGCCTTTGCATCTCATTAATTAGGGATCTGGCTGGGACCAAACTGAGGCTCCTGCTCCACGTTTTCCCTTTTCCAGGAGCAAGAAAGGCAGGAAAGGGGGAGAAATGGGAGGTGGGGGTGGAAAACCCCCCAGTGGGAATCAAAACGGCCTCGGCAGGGGGAGAATGAGCCAAAAACTGGCATCTTTGGGCAAAAATAAATGAAAACCTGATTATTTGGGGGCAGAAATGAACCAAAACCTGACATATTTCGGCCAGAAATGAACTAAAATTTGATGTATCGGGGCCAGAAATAAATCAAACTACTGTTTTAGGGCCAGGAATGAACCAAAATCTGACCTATTAGGGCCAATTTCCTCCAAGAACCAACCCCATTTCCCACTGAATCTGCATTTTCCAGTGTTCCTAAATCCCCTTTTGCTCCCTAAACCAGTTATTTATCAACTTTTGTCTCTTCCTACCACAGTTTTGGCCCCAATTCCTTCAAGAGAAAAAACCCAAAAAATAAAACCACGGTAGCATTATTCTGGATTTTGGAGAGATCCAGCAAAAAAGCCCCAAAAGCAACAAACCCCAAATTATGGATTTTTCGCATAAAAACAACCCAAACACTTTGTTTTCCCCCCACGCAAGAGCCTAAAAATCAACAAAAAAACCCCTTAAAAAAGACTATTAAGCCAAAAAAAAAAAAAAATAGTTTTGTGTTGTGGAATCCCTGAGGGAAAACAGGGAGTGGGTTAAATGGGAGGAAAATTAGGGACAGAATGTGGGATTTTGGGGCAAAATGAGGCTAAAAAAGGGCACCAACACACCTGTTTTCTCCTTGATCTCACACAGGACACTGAACAGGGCTGGTTTCATCCTGTGGCAGTTCAGGGCGTGTTTCCTGGGGGAAAAAAAAGGAGGAAAAATGAGCCCAAATCCACAGAAAAAGCCAAGAAAACCTCAGGAACGTCAGGTCAGTGAGGGAAATGAAGGAAGGAATGGGAAAATCCTGGTGACTTCTGTCATTAAAGTTCATTTCCTCAGGAGTGAAGTGGGCTGAAAACACACAGGCCTTTAAAAATTCCAAGTTTTGGCCTGTTTTGGGAACCACCACGTGCCTTTGGTGCTATAAAAAGTGCAATTTTAAATGTATATTTAATATATTTTAATAGATAGGTATGTTTATAAATATATTTGTAAATAAGTTTGTAATTTGGGGGCGACTCTCACCAGAAAACAGCAGGAAAAACCCCCTGGATGGAACACATCTCAGAAAGTCTCCTTTGCTCCTCCTGAGCCCTTTTCCAATCCAGAACTAATATTTAAATCAGATTTCTAGCTCAGTTTCACCACATTTTTTTATGTAAACCACCGTTTTCCAGCGTTCCGGGGCCACCTTCCCTGAGAAATGGGCGGGAGGGACCCCTGGACGTGACGCCCCCCTCGAAGGGTCCCTTTGGCCGCTCCCGAGCCCCTCTGTGGAATCCACAGACGCGATTCCAGTCCCTCCTTTTCGGCGTCCTTCTGACCCAAACCCCGAATCCCGGCTCTCCTCCCGCCCCCATCCCACAGGCGGCTCCGGCCCCTCCGGCGAGGCCGAAACCGCGGGATTTCCCCCCAAATCCGGGCTGAGCGCGGCCCCCCCGAGCCCGGCGGGGAGAGAACAAAGGCGGCGGCTCGGGAGCTCCGGGAGGGAGCCCATTGTCCTCGGCCGAGCGGGGAAAACCGGGAAGCGCGGGGAGAATTCCCGGTCCCCGGGTGGAAACGAGCGGCGTTCGGGTCCAAAACCCGGCGGTAATTAATAATTAATCACCGCGGCCGCGGCGGCGGCGTCACGCGGGAGGCTCGGCCCCGCCGGCTCCGATCCCTGCCCAGCCCGACTCCCGGGCAAGTTTCCAGCTCGGATCTTCCAAATCCCCGGCGTGGGACCCCCCGAAATCCGCCAGGGGTTAAAACAACACCTGAAACCCACATTTTCAGTGTGAAATACTGGAGTGAATTCCCCACAAATGCAGCAGCGCAGCAGCATCGACCCGGCTCCTCTCGGGGTAAAAACTCACCAAACCCAACCAACTTCCCACCCACAAAACAAAAAAACGGATTTTTCCACGTATTTCCATGAATTCCCACGAAAATGCACCAGAAGGGCTGTAAAATTTGGGGCCCAGCTGGAGCGTGAGGGCGGTTTGGGGTCAATATTGAAGGGATTTGGTTTAACAATGGTCAGAGCTCAACCTTCAACCTACTCGAAACTAAAACTCCCAACAAGCTCAGAATGGTCTTAAATAGCAATAATTGTCCTCAATATTCCACGCCTCTGGAATGCCCCAGGGGAGCTGCAGGTGAGAACAACACCAGGAAAGAGACAAAAAAATCAAGTTTTGGGGGAAAAGTGACAGTTCCACACGTGCCCCGCTCGGGTTCCACCACCCCACAGAACAACACTTGGAAATGAACCCAAAGAGCCACGTTTCAACCCAAATTAGGAGGGTTTAGAGGGCAAAGCTTCTCCTCATGTTCACATGAATCCATCCAATCCCCTGGAATTTGGTGGTAGCGACCGGCACACCCAAAACTGGCCAAACTTTGGGGGCAGATTAACGAAAACGGGCGGTTTTATCACGTGGGACATCCCCCAACACCCAACCACGGGAAAACCACGGGAAAACCACAGGGATTGGGGGGGAATAGGCCCCAAAAGCCCGTTTTGGTGGGATCCAAACCACCTCCCTTGTGGAGGAGCTGCTAATTAGGGGGAGGTAATTAGCTGGTTCCAGCCAGGGGCTGCAGAACCCACTGGATCCCCCTCCCTTCCAGGCCGGTGGTGACGTTCGGGGATGGTTTTCCCGTTAAATTGAGGAATTCCAGGTGGGGGTGAGGGATGAAGGATCCCCCCCATGTCCCCAAACCTGGGGGTCTGCAGCCCCCCCACCCCTTCCTGGGCAAACTTCACCCCCCAACACCTCCAGATTCCCTGTTCCCGGTGGCTTTTCCCCATTCCCAGTGGTTTTCCCCCATTTCCAGTGGGGTTCCCCCCATTCCCAGTGGGTTCCCCCCATTCCCAGTGTTTTTCCCCCATTTCTATTGGGTTTCCCCCTATTCCCAGTGGGTTTCCCCCCATTCCCAGCAGTGTCAGGGGGGACAACCCCATTCCCACCGGGAATGTTGACACCACCCGGGGGCAGCTCCTCGGACGCCGTTACCGGGGAATTCGCGGTGAGCAGCGGGAGCATCCCCCCGCACCAGGAATAGCGGGAACACCGGGAATAGCGGGAAATCCCCCCCGCTCCCCCGCCGGGGTGGTCTCTCCGCGGTGCCCCCCGCGCTGAGTCACGGCCGGGGCCGGAGCCCCCTCCCCGCCCCCGGTACCTGGCCTGGGCCTCGTCCAGGCTCTGGTCGGTGATGGCCATGATCTGCTGCAGGACATCGCCCGTGTCGTGCGGCCCCGGCGCGGGCGGCTCCGCGGCGGCGGCGGGAGGAGGAGGAGGAGGAGGAGGAGGAGGCGGCGGGAGGGTCACCCCGAGCAGCCGCGACGGGTCCTCCATGGCGGGCGGGGCCGGGCCCGGCGCCGCGGCCCCGGCGCGACAGGGCGCGACAGGGCGCGACAGGGCCCGGCGGCGACCGAGCGGTGACCACCGACCCCCCCCCCCCCCACGCCCGCAGCCGCGGGGACACGCCCACCGGTATGGACACGCCCTCTCCTGTGTCGACAGGGACACGCCCACACGATGACACGCCCGCTCCCCGCCGCGACACACGCCCACCGATGGCCACGCCCTCTCCTGTGTCGACAAGGGCCACGCCCAGCACTGACCGCGCCCCCGATGCCCACGCGGGACACGCCCACATTCTCCGTTAGTCCCCGCCCACTGCCGAAGGGGTCACGCCCATCCCCGGTAAGGACCCCCCACTGACCCCATGGACCACGCCCACTCCTCAGTGCCCACGCCCACATCACCGCTCGTGCCCCTCCCACTACCCCCTCACCTGTGGCCACAGCCACTTACCCGATTAGGCCCCTCCAATCAATCCCCCCTTGGGATCCCATCAAACCCCCCCGTGGGGTGCCACCCCCCTCCACCCCAGTCCCACCCATATTTTATTCCAGTTCTCCACATCCAACTCTTTCTTTTCTAAAACCCAGGGCAAAACCATTTATTCCAGGAGTCTCTGGGACGCAGAGGTGGGAAGGATATTCCAAGGCTTTCAGTCAGTCCAGGAGACCTGTCACCTCCCCGCTGCCCCTGCCTGACTCTGCTCTGCAACAAAGAAACCCTCCAGAAAGTCGTGTTCTCCTCAAGTGGCCGCTCTGGGGGCTGATCCTCGGACAAAACCAGGATGTTTGATTAAAAAAAACACCCTGAAATTATAAATTTAGATGATATTCCAGCGCCACATGGAAAACAACTCCCCCTGCATTTCACACCAGCGCATCCACACCGGCTGAAGTTTAACCATGTGAAAGTGAAGGAAAGCTGGAGGATTATTCCCAGTTTCTGAGAATATTCTGGATGTTCTCCCCTCCGGTCACAGCCCCAGAATCGACACCGACCGTTCACATCCCAGGAGAGGGGTTGCCATTAATGAAGATTCCCAATTTCTCTGCAGGGAGAAAAACGGGCCTGGGGCAGATTTGAGGCGTTGTTTGAGCGTTAAGGTACAAAAACTGCACGTTAAAAATCCTGACTGCCTCGGAATGTGACCTCGAGCCGTCCCAGAGGGATTTCCAGGGAGCAGAGGGCTGGTTTAATGGGAACATGACTCACTCCACACCCGTGAGCACATGGTATCACTTAGCAGAGCACAAACACAACTGCAGCTCCTCACAGCCCCTCTCCAGCTCAGCAAGGAATTCCATGCTCCCAAACATCCTCCTGAAGCCTGGAATGCTCCAAAATCCAATTAAAAAAAACCCACTTGGGAAAGCAGGGATCTGCTTCTCAGGAAGCAGTTTGCAGGGATTCCCCTCAGAGGAGGTTTAGAGGGATAACCAGCTTTGGGAAGCAGGTGGGACACAGCCCGGGTCAGGCTCTGAGTGACAGGTGAACCCAGAGAGTTTTGGCTCCCCGGAGCTTGGGAAGGGCCATTCCCGAGGGATAATACTGAAGGACCAAGGAAATACTTTGCTTGCGGAGAGAAATTCCCGTCCCGCACCTCCGGACGCCGCCACACCGACTCAACCCCTCGTTAAAAAGAGTCTTTAATGAGAATCCCCCTCCGAGGTCCGTGAAACCGCCTCGTCCTTCATCCTCAGCGAGTCTTCCCAGGGGGAACCGTCCGTGCCGGAGCTTTTGGGATGCCGGAGGGCCCGGCCCGGCCCACTCTGGGAGCGGGACAGCTCCGGGACTCGGGGCTAGATGGAGGAGTCGACGGTGAAGTGGCCGTTGTGCGAGAGGGTGCCGCGGTCGGCCGTGTTCAGCTTGACCACGGTGGGCGTGTACTTGGAGTTGCGGGGGCAGGGGAAGCACAGGATGCGGCGGAAGGTGCTCCTCATCTCCGTGTCGCGGTACGAGTAGACGATGGCGTTGATGAGGGAGTTGATCTCGGCCAGCAGCAGCACGTACTTCTCCACCGCCAGCACGTTGCAGCTCTTGCAGCCCAGCCCGTCCAGGAGCAGCACGACCTGCCCGGGGGTCCAGCAGATCACAAAGGCACCTGGGAGAGAGGTAATCCGGGGAAAACCGGGGGGAAAATGAGGGGGGAAGTTGGGGGAAACCAGGGGAAAAACAGGGGAAAGTCAGGGAAGAATCAGGGTGAAATCAGGGGCAAATCAATGGAATCACAGGAATCTTGTGAAAAAAGTCACCCCACAGCTCCAGAGAGCAGGGAATGTCACCTCCCAGCCCTCCCTGCTGTCACCTCCCCACCCCACAGAGCCCAGGGTGGGGCATTAAAGTGTCATCTGGACTGAGCTGAGCACACGGACTGAGTAAATCCATGTCCTGAAACTGTTGAGTTCCTCAGCACCCAACCCAAACCACCACCCAACCCACAACCCCACAGCCCCAGACACCAGGGAACAGAACGTCACTTCCCTCACTTCCCTGTTGTCACCTCCCCACCCCACAGAGCCCAGGGCAGGGCATCAAAGCATCATCTGGACTGAGCTGAGCACACGGACTCACTCAGGTCCTGAAACTCTTGGGTTCCTCTTCAGCCCAAGCCAAATCACCACCCAAACCACCACCCCACAGCTCCAGACACCAGAGAAGCAGAACCTCACTTCCCTCACTTCCCTGTTGTCACCTCCCCACCCCACAGAGCCCAGGGGGGAGGATTAAAACATCCTTTGGATTGAGCTGAGCACGCGGACTAAGTAAATCCACATCCTGAAACTGCTGAGTTCCTCAGCACCCAACCCAAACCACCACCCAACCCACCACCCCACAGCCCCAGACACCAGGGAATGTCACCTCCCCACCCCACAGAGCCCAGGGCGGGGGACCAGAGCATCCTCTGGACTGATCAGAGCCCGTGGACTCACTCAGGATGATGGTGACCGTCTTGACCAGGCTGATCATGGTCTCCTTGTAGCGGGGGTGGAAGCTGGTGTGCTTGGACATCCTGGTCATCTTCCTCTTGACGTAGATGAAGATGTGCGTGTACACCACCACCATGATGAGGAAGATGACGAGGTTGGAGATGGCCCAGAAGGTCAGGTAGCTCCTGCTGTAGAGGGGGGCCATGCTGGAGCACTTGTCCAGGGCGCAGAGGCAGTGCCAGCCGTAGGAGGGGATGAGCCCCAGCAGCAGCGCCGTGACCCAGATGCAGAAGATGAGGATGGTGACGCGCTGGTTGGACATCTTGCTGTGCAGCTGCATGGTGAACACCGTCTGGTGCCGCTCCACGGCGATGGCCAGCAGGTTCACCACCGAGGCCGTCAGGCTGGTGTCCAGCAGGCTCTGCCGGATGAACCAGGTCTTGAGGGACAGCTCGGCCGTGCGAGGGCCCGTGTGGAACATGAGGAACATGTAGGCAATGCCCGCGAACAGGTCGGCGGCCGCCAGGTTGCCCAGCAGGTAGTAGATGGGGTAGTGGAAGCGGCGGTTGATGACGATGGCCGTGATAACCAGCAGGTTGGTCAGCAGCACGATGACGCTCACGGTCAGGCCCAGGGCCACCACCAGCACGTCCTTGGTGCGCCAGTACGTGGTCA
Source organism: Chiroxiphia lanceolata (assembly GCF_009829145.1). Taxonomy (NCBI): domain Eukaryota; kingdom Metazoa; phylum Chordata; class Aves; order Passeriformes; family Pipridae; genus Chiroxiphia; species Chiroxiphia lanceolata. Next base: position 75,243 of record NW_022476532.1, read on the forward strand.
GCTCCTTGCGGGAGTTGTTGTAGAAGAAGCCCACGGTCTCATTGTAGAAGCACTGCCTCATGGCGGCGGCCCTGGGGGGACAGGAGGGTTGGGGGCACCTCAGGGGGACACAGAAGGGGGGGGAAGAGCCCTGCAGGAGGGCTCTTGGCAGGGGTGGGGCCTGGAACAGCCAGGAGCAACCACAGGATGGAGGAGAAAGAGCTGGGAACAGCCAGGAACAGCCACAGGAGGGATGGGAAAGGGAGCAGCTCCCCGGGAACAACCACACGATGGATGGGACAGGAAGAGGCTTGGAACACTCTGGAACAACCACAGGGGGGATGGGACAGGGAGGAGCTTGGAACATTCAGGAACAACCACAGCATGGATGGGAGAGCTTGGAACACCCAGGAACAACCACAGGGAGGAGCTGGGAACACCCAGGAACAACCACAGGAGCAACAGGAAAGTCCTCAGCTGTCCCCAGAGCCCTCGGCTGCCCCCAGAGTCACCCTGAGGAGGCAGCAGGACCTGGAAGGCTCCTGGGAGGAGGTTGGATCTGCCAGATCCGATAGGGGAATGGCCCGGCCCGGCCCACAGGACAGACTAAACTGTTGTGGTTGTCCCAGACGTGATGCTTCAGAAATGTGAAAACAAAGAGGGTTTATCAGACAGTTCCTAAACATTCCCCCCCCCATGGAGGCTGAGGCTCCACAGCTGCTGCTGCCCCAGGAATGCTCTGGGAGCACCAAAGCTCAGCCTTCCTGGGCAGTTTTGCTGCTTAAAGCCCAACAGAAGCCATGGCTGCTTCCAGACACTGCTCCATGTGCTGGTCCTTCCTGAACAGGTGGGGGCTTCCCAAACTCTGCCTGAGGCAAAGAGAGGGATGGGAACGGCCCCTCAGCCCTGGAGAGCGAACAGCAGCAATAAATGAGGACACACAGCTATGGGGGCAGATCTCTGCAAGAGCTGGGTCATCCAGGACATTTCTGGACCACATGGACTGTGTGGGATCATGGAATTGTGGAACGGGCTGGGTGGGAAGGGACCTTAAAGCTCATCCTGTCCCACGGGCAGGGGCACCTTCCATGGCCCAGGTTGCTCCAAGCCCATCTAACCCGGCCTTGGACACTTCCAGGGGTGGGGCAGCCACAGCTTCTCTGGGAATTCCATCCCAGCCCCTCCCCACCCTCTCAGGGAGGGATTTCTCCCCAGTATCTGCCCTAAACCTTCTGTTTTCTGGTTTAAAGTCACCTGTGCAGCGAGGGAAGAGACTCCCTTCTTCCCAGCCAGCTCTGGAATGAGGCTGCAGCCCCAAAAATCCCCAAATTGGGTGGAAAAACCGGATAGAAAAAGCTGTTTGAGGCTCCTCACATTTCTTTGACACCCAGGGCCGTGCTGGGAGCAAGACCTGACAAGCCTCAGGTGTGGATTCCAGTGGGAAGAATCCATTCCCAAAGCCGCAGCTTCCTGGTCCATGAGGAGCCGAGCAGGAGCAGCAGGTAAATGTAAGGATTTTTCACCCCCCAGCCTCGGATTTTACCCCTGGGAATCCACAGGGTTTTGCTCCAGTGCGAGAGGACCCAGCCCATGGCAGGGGGTGGAACCAGACGAGCTTCAAAAAGTTCCCTTCCCACCCAAACCATTCCATGGTTGACTCGTCCATAAAAAAAAAAAAAAAAAGGCAGGAAAAACGCAGCCCGAGGGATGAGAACCCACTGATCCCACCCCACAGATGTTCCTGCTCCTTCCCTAACCCAGAGCCTGGAAATCTCAAGTCAGGCCTGGCTTGGGTCCCACAGGGATGGGCAAACCCGGCCCGGAGCCTCCGGAGGTGCCGAAAAATGACACGGATTTTCCTTCCCCTGGAGAGTTGTGCACATGAATCACTGGCTCTGCCCGGCCCCGAACATCCACTCGGGAAGCTGAGCCAGGGGAGGGTCAGGCTGGATATTTGGGAGAGGTTTTTCATCCAGAGGGTGGTCGGGCACTGGGAACAGGCTCCCCAGGGATCGGTCACGGCTCCAAGGCCAGCAGAGCTCCAGGAGTGTTGGGACAACAGGGACAGGGTGGGATTTTGGGGTGTCCTGAGCAGGGCCAGGACTTGGACTCCATCCATGGCCCTTGTGGGTTCCTTCCAACTCAGGATATTCCATGATTTTAGAGCTCAGGGAGCGTTTGGATAACACCCTCAGGCACAGGGTGGGATTTTGGGGGGTCCCGGGCAGGGATTGGACTCCATGACCCTTGTGGGTCCCTCCAGCTCAGGACATTCCACGATCCTCCTCATTTCGGAGAAGGCAGCAGGAACACAACTGTCTCCAAACAGGGAGGAACCCCCGAGTGCCTGAGTCAGCCCCGCGTTAATCACCCCGAAACCCAAACCCCGCTCGGGGCCCTCCCGTCCCCGAGCTCTGCAGGCAGAGGAGACTCCAGGGCTGCGTTTTCCGGGACGCTCCGGCCGGAGCCCTCGGCATAGCAACAGGGATCGTTCCGGGCTTATCTGCGGCACCGCACCCACCTGGGTTGTGCAAACAAGGAGCCGAGCCAAGAAAACCCCATTGTACCTGCAGCTGAACTTTTGATCCCGCTGCCTCCTCCGACACCCCCCGAGGGGAGAGCTGGACACCCGGGATGGGCCACTCAAAAAGCTGCTGAGCGGGGAAATATCGCCTTTCATAAACACTGGGGGGGGGGAGAAGGAAAAGGGGGAGGGAGGAGTCAGGCTGCCCCGGGGGGGGATTTTAGGTGGGCTGGGCCTGTGCAGCAAGTCCGTCTTCCCTCTTTCCCTCAGCTCGTGGGATGTTTGTGGACCCGGAGCCGAGCGGGAGTCGCACGGTCCCGATGGAATGGGAGGGATGGAAGGAGCCTGTGGTGGCCTGGCAGGTAACCGGGAGCGTTCTGGCTGGAATGTGGGGAGCTGGGAGAAGGACGAGGAGGGGAGGAAAGCCCTGGGAGAGGAGGAACGCTGTGAATCACGGCAGGTTGATGAGCACCTTCCCAGGGTGTTCCCGGGCAGGTACGGGATCAAGGCCGGGCCATTCACATGCAGAACAGCTTCCTCTCAGTGTGCAACAGCCCCAAATCGCTGAAGTTCAGGAAGTCACAGAATCGTGAATGGTTTGGGTGGGAGGGGACATTTTAAGGTCACCTCGTTCCACCCCCTGCCACGGGCAGGGACACCTTTCACTGTCCCAGGTTGCTCCAACCTGGCCTTGGACACTTCCAGGGATGGGGCAGCCCCAGCTTCTCTGGGAATTCCATCCCAGCTCCTCCCCATTCTCACAGGGAATCCACCTAAATCTTTCCTCTTTTAGTTCAAATCCCTTCCCCCCTTGTCCTGTCACTCCCTGCCCGGGTGAATCTCACAAACCCCCTTCAATCCCCGGCATCACACACAAATCTGGAGCGCCCACGCTGATTCCAACACCCAAACCCGCTTCTCTGGGCAGGACTTGGAGCGCGAGGAAAACTCGGAGACCCCAAATCCCTCCGGAACGCGCCGAGGGCTCGGAGCCCGCCCCGCTCGGGGTGTTGCAGAGCAGGGAGCGACAGGTTAACAACGCCCGTGAGCGGCTCCGGGAGCTCCGCTGCCACCCTGCAATTACCGCCCGACCTTGGGGCTCGGCACAAGGACGGCCGGGGCCAGAAATCCCCATTGCCCGGGAGGGGGATGAGAAAAGAGCCCGAGGAGCAGCAGAGCCGAGCCGGGGCTGGGGCCATGATGCACAAAGGAGCTGGATGAGTCTATTGTTCGGTGTCCGAGCAACCCCCGGGCTCCGCTCCGCTCTGCCCGGCGCGAGGTCCGGGCTCTCCGGCTTTGTTTACTCGGTAAAACGAGCGGCTGGCTCCGAGCTGCGCCCGCTCACGGCCCCTTCGCCTTGAGCAATCGGCAAACACCGCCCGGCTCCCCCCGCCATCCAAGCACGGCTCTTCCAGGGGGGCAGGAGCCGGCTCGGAAGGAGGGCAGGACACGTCCTGTCTCCTCTGGGATTTCTCGCCCTCCACAGCTCGAGTTCGCGGCGAGTTCAGGAGTCCTCCGCGCCGCGGTAAAGGTGTGATTCCTTTTTAATTCCCGGGTAATTCCAGTTCCTCCCGGGGAAGCACTTAACTCCAGGATCTGGGAAGGCATCCGCCACTTGTTGCCAGCCCCGCAGCCGCGCATGGAGCGGGGATGAATGGCTTGGAATTCGGCTCCCACTTAATAACCACAATCAGCGCCGATCGAGGCGGAACAATGGATCCGTAAAGGCTCCCGGGGCTCACATCCAACCTGTTTTACCCACGGCTTTCGAGCCAACCGCTCCAACCGCCGCTCCATTTTTTAAGCCTGGAAGAGTATTTTTACTCCCGAGAGGAAAATCTTACCTGGGAACTCAACGCCGCCTCCAAACCCGGCGCTCAGCATCGACCTCGGCGCCCCGGAGAGCCAGGGCGGCGATCCTGCGAGGGGATCCCCATCTCCTGGAGGGCAGAGCCGCTTCCCAAGCCGGGGAATAACCCCCCTTCACCCCCGAGCGCCTCACAGGAAAGTTTGAGCCGCGGAGTCCATCGCGGGGAGAAGCTCCTGGGAGGCGACTTGTGCGGCTGCGGAGGAGCCGCGGCCTCCTCGGACCCTCCCCTGGGCGGGTCCTGCGGGCCCCGGGAGCCGAAATCCGAGCCCTCGGCGCCTCCTCGGAGCCCCAAAAGCGCTTCCCGAGAGCCTCCGGCCGCGGCTGGATCGAGGTGGCTCCGCGGCGGCCGCATCGCCCCGCAGGACCGGTCCCGGGGCGGGAGCGGCGCCAGGACCCGCCCGGCAACTGGTCCCAGTGCCGCCGCCGCACTGGGGAGCCCCGGCCGGGGAGCTGCCCGAGGATCCCGGGGGGAGGGACCGGAGCACCCGGGCACCGACAGCACGTGCAGCTCGGGGGGCACGTGGGGTCGGGATCCAGCCCCCACATCCCGGGTGGATCTTTGGATCAGGATCCAGCCCCCATATCCCAACTGGACCATCAGTCAGGATCCAACCCCCTCGCCCCCCCATTTCCAGTGGGCCATTAAGTCAGGATCCAACCCCACCACATTCCAACTGGAGCATGGGGTCAGAATCGAGACTCCCTCCTTCTGAGTGGACCAGAGGGTCAGATCCAGCCCCACATTCCAGCTGGACCATGAGGATTCAGCCCCTCACATCCCAACTGGACCATCAGGTCAGGATCCTCCTCCTCCTCCCTTGTCTGCTTCCCTGGGAACGATGTTATCATCGGGAACAGCCCTGACCTGCTGCCAGGGACGCCGGGAGAGCAGGACCTGCCCTGGGAGACGGGGACAGCCCGGGACAAAGGGATGGACGCTGGGACAAGGATCCACAGGGACAGGGATCCACAGGGAGGAGGCTACAGAGAGCCTGGGACGAAGGGATGGAGACAGGGATCCCCAGGGACAGACACAAGGACAGGGATCCCCAGGGAGGAGGTCACGGAGAGCCCAGGACAAAGGGATGGAGACAGGGATCCACAACAACCCCCCTGGGAAGGAGCACTGGATGCTGAACAGGGACAGGACTGCGGAGCCCCGACAGCCACCAGTCCAGCCCCTCTTCTCCCCTCAGTCCCCTCCATCCCTCCAGGAGTTTTCCTGTTCCTCCCCCATTCCAAAGGGGCTCCCGGGGTGTCCTGGCGTTGTCCCCCCCAAGCCGGGTCATGGAGTAACCTGATCCCAACCCAGCCACGTCCTGGTGCCCAGCAGAGCCTCGGCAGGGAAACACTTCCAAGGAAAACATCTGTCCCCTCCCCTTTCTTCCACTTCTCCTTTCCAAGGGGGGTTTTAATTGTTTGAGTGGATTTTGCGTTCCCAAACAAGCCCTAAAGGCAACATTTTCCTTTAACCCTCTCGGCTGCCACTGCTTCCCCCACCCATGACCATCCGAAGGGTTGGTTTTTTGGCTGCTTTTTTGGAATCCCAGGAATGTTTAGGAGCCTCCTGGAAAGAGTCATGTCATCCCAATGTCATCAGCAGCCCCCAAAATTGCTCTAATGAATCGTTCCCGAGTCCCAGCTGGCTCAGAGATTCCCAAACCCTCTCAGAGGAGCCCAATCCCACAACCCCCCAGTTCCCAGGGATGGGAGCAGTGCATCCACGAACCTTTAAAAATGCAGGAATTCCATCACACCCCCGGCTGCTGGATCAGTGCCAGCTCCGGAGCAGAGCTGGTGGGAGCCCAGACCATCAAAGAATCCCTTAAAACAAAGGGATGGGGAAGGAATCCCAGCCCACAGCAGGGTTTTGCTTTTCCTCCAACGAGTTAACAACTGTTTGGAATCCCAAAAAAATCACCAAGGACCTGGAAAACTCCTCCCTCCCCCTTTCTCCTTCCCCAGGCTAGGCTGTTTGGGACACTCTAATTCCAAGTATTGTTGGAAACACCTTAAATTGGGGCCTGAAGGGAAACATGAACCTGGGATCTCGTCACCTTTGCTCGTGGGATGAGATGGAAAACCAGCTGAGGATGTTGTTGGAAAGGGACCAAGGCAACACTCCACTCCCCCGGGTAACCACTCTGGGCATGGATTTGGTGGGATAACATCCCTGGACACTCCTGGTGGCTATTCCAGCCTCTCCAGGAGGAAAACAGGGCAGGGGGGTGTTTAGTTTGGAGCAGGGATGGTCTGGGGGCCCCTCCGTGTGGCTCCTCCTAATCCACAGGGGAAGGAAGGGAGTTATCCCACAGGGAGAGCAGGAGGCGGGAGCAGCAGTTCCAAGGCCCCCAGGTGATGTCCCATCGTTTGGGGTTGGAATCACATCGGGACCCCAGGACCCTTCACCACCTCCCTTGGGCATTTTTAATGCGATTCCCAGTTTTTGAGCTGTATACAGTCATTCCCTGAATTCTGGTCTCTAGGAATTACTTTTCTTCTCCCCTTTTTTGGTAAACGGACAACAAAAACGTTACTTTTAATCCCAATTCTGGTAAATAAATGGCTGAGATACCCCGGCAAGATCTTTCCAGCGCCAGATTCCAGGATGACATAAGGAAATACATCCCACTCCGGGTTGGAATATCTTAATTACAGTGATTTTCCAGGTGGGAGAAGCTGGATGTGGGAGCCATCCCATTGATCCCACGAGCTCTTGGAGCTGCTTAAGGGTCTTCCTCCCCTTCTTCCTCCCCCTCTTCCCTGTCCTTGTCCTTGTCCAGCTTGTACTTGAGCCGGCGCAGGGGGTGCGTGAGGCTCCTCCGGGAGTGGTTGTCGAAATCCTCGGCCAGGCGGAAATTCCGGTCCAGGATCTCGGCGGCCTCCTGCCAGTTCTGGAAGCACTTGGGGCCCATCCTCTGGATCTCCTCCACGGCGTTGGCCACCAGCACGTCCCCGCTGGGCTTCAGCACCACCACGGCCGGCACCTCGGACACGGCGAAGCGCAGCTCCAGCTCCCTGTGGGCAACGGGAACGGGAATGGAATGGGAATGGGAATGGAATGGAATGGGAATGGGAATGGGAATGGGAATGGGAATGGGAATGGAATGGGATGGGATGGGAATAGGAATGGGAATGGGAATGGGAATGGGAATGGGAATGGGAATGGGAATGGGAATGGGAATGGAATGGGAATGGGCTGGGGGGTCCCATGGGATTTGGCACTGGATGGAGGTGGAAGAGGGGGTGGGATGTGGGGTTTGGGTAAGGAGAGATGGGATTTGGGTAAGGGGAGGTGGGATTTGGAGGATGGGAAATAGGGGGTGATGGGAGATGGGATTTGGGTGTTGGGAGATGGGATTTGATGGGAGATGGGATTTGATGGGAGATGGGATTTGAGTGATGGGAGATGGGATTTGGGTGTTGGGAGATGGGATTCAACTCCCAGGTCCTGTTTTTCCAGCCATTAAACATCAACAAGAGGCTCCAAATTCCAGCCTCCTGCAGTTTATCCTCCAAGAGAGCCGGGAATTATTCTGGGTGTTAATTAGGCTCATTCTGCCGCTAACGAGGTTACAGTAATTGGTTCCAATCCGGCCACATCCCAATCCAGGGCTCTGGGGCCTGGCCTGCAATGTTTGGGAGTTATAAATAGAATGGAAAATTGGGATACAGGAACAGCGGGAATATTTTATGTATTTTAAATTAAACCTCCTTGGTTTTGGGGGTCCTGGGGCTGTGGGAACCCAGTTTTTGGGTCCTGGGGCTGTGGGAACCCAGTTTTTGGGTCCTGGGGCTGTGGGGTCCCAGTTGGGGGGTCCAGTTGTGAGGGGTCCCAGAGCTGTGGGTCCTGTTTAAATATATGTGTATATATAAAATATATATAAAATATGTATGTATTATATTATGATATATAATGACATTATATTTATATATAATACGATATACAATGACATTATTTATATGTTATATATAATGACATTATATTTATATACAATATGACATATAATGGCATTAGTATTATATTTACATATAATATTATATATGACATGTATAATATATATTTTATATATTATATATGATGACATTATATGATATTATGACACAGATTAGATTAGATTATATGACATATATTATAATTAAAATATTTCCAGCAGGTGCAGCCCAGGGACTCCGCGGGTTTCCCAGTCACACCCCGCACCGACCTCTCCAGTCTTACAAGACCCTCGACCCCCAGACAAGACCCTCTACCCCCCCAAGCCATCCGCGGGGGCGGGACCCCCCGTGCCCCGGCCGTACCTGCCGAAGGTGTCCCCGAAGGGCAGTGCGAGCCAGCGGCGGGGCATGGAGCGCAGGAAGGCGCTCTGCTGCTCCTCCGTCTCGTCGCGGGACACGTAGACCAGGACGAGCTGGCGGGAGCGCTCCACGTAGAACTCGTCGGTGAGGCGCTGGAAGAAGTCCTTGAGCAGGGGCGCGAAGTCCTGGCAGCGCGGGCACTGCCCCGAGCCGAAGTAGAGCAGCAGCACCTTGTTGTCCAGCGCCCCGCGCAGCTCCCGCTCTGTGTCCAGCTCGTCCTCCTCCCGGTTCGCCTTCAGCACCTTCCCGGCGAAGAGCGCGGACATGGCAGAGGGAGGAAGGCTCGGCACGAGGGGAGGTGACGGATCGGGACACGGAGCAGCGGGAGAAGGGGGATGGAGCCCCCCGGGGCGCCTCTGCTGCCCCCGCCGGGATCCCGGGATTAGCAGCGAGGATTCCCGTGATCGGATTAAATGGGAGGGGCTGGGAGATGAGGCGGGGGCGTCCTGGGGTCAAGGGGGGGTGTTTGGGGTTGCGGGGGTGTGGGCGGTGCTGGGAATGTTGGGTCTTGGCTGTGGGGTCTCACGGCGGAGGGGTCTTGGTTGTGTAGGTGCCCATGGTTGTGGGGGTCTGGTTGTGGGGATCCTGGTTTTGGGGGTCCTTAGGTCTGTGGGGTCCCGGTTATGGGGGTCCCGGGGCCGTGGGGTCTTGTTCGTGTAGGTCCCCATGGCTGTGGGGGTTTGGTTGTGGGCTCTGGGGTGTCGGGTCCCAATGATGGGTGTCCTGGGGCTGGGGGGTTCCAGTAGTGGGGGTCCCGAGGGGGTCCAGTGATGGGGGTCCTGGTCCACGTGAGTCCAGTTTTGGGGGTCCCCCCCACGCCCCCCGCACCGGCACTGCGTGTGGGCGTGGCTCCTCCAGACCCCGCCCTCCTCCCTCCCGGACCCGCCCTCTCCGCTAAGCCCCGCCCCTCTCCCCTCTCACCCTCCCTCCCCACCTCAGCCAATCCGCTGCCGGCAGCCACGCTACCAACCAATAGGATCTCGCCCCTCCCTCCGCCCCGCCCCTCGTGGGCGGGGCCGCGTCTGAGGCGGCGGCGGCTCCGGTAACGGCGGCAGCGCCGGGAAAGGGGGACCGGGAGGGCCCAGGGAGGCCCCGGAGCGGCCCCGGAGCCCCGGAGCGGCCCCGGACCGATCCCCCCCAGCCCCGGACCCACCCCCAGATCCCGCGGTGAGGCCCGGCCCGGCCCAGCCCCCGGAGCACCGGCAGCGGGGGAGCCCTGGCCCGACCCCCGGAGCCCCGGAACGACCTTCCCTGAGTCCCGGACCGACCCCCTGATCCCGGGCCCGGTGCCCCCGGATCCCGGTGCCTAATCCCGGACCCCCGTCCCCGATCCCGGAGCCCCGGTCCCTGATCCCGGTCCCATCCCCTGGAGCCCAGTCCTTGATCCTGGGTCCCCGATGGCAGACCCCTGTCCCTGATCCCGGTCCCAGTGCCCTCAGATCCCCGTCCCTGATCCCGGTCCCTGATCCCGGTCCCGGTGCCCCCGGATCCCGGTCCCCGATCGCAGACCCCGGTCCCGGATCGGGGTCGCGGATCCCGTTCCCAGCCATGCACCCCGCGGGGCTCTGCGCGGCCTCCCTGGGCTCTCTGGGGCTGCTGCGGCTCTTGGGGGCCCCGTGGCCCTGGAGCGTGGCGGCCTCGCTGGGGCTGTGCCTGGGCGGCGGCGGGTGGCGGCTGCTGCGGCTCATCGTGCGGACGGCGCCCCGGGACCTCTTGTGAGTCGGGGGGCACGGGGCGAGGGGGGGTGTGCGGTGTCCTTCGACCTGACCCCCACCCCGACCCCCTCTGACCTCCCCTGACCCCCCATCTCAATTCTAACCCCCCCCTGGACCCCCCATGGCACAACGCCAGAACCCCCTCTGACCCCCCCATGACACACCCCCTGACCCTGACTCCCCTCTGTTTCACCAAACTCCACTCCGAACCCCATCTCGACCTCACCCCCCTGTGACCCACCCTGAGACCCCCATCTCGACCCTGATCCCTCCCGACCCCCCTCTGACCCCCCTCTGACCCACCCTGACACCCCCAAGCCCCCTCTGACCCCCCCCGTGACACACCACTGACTCTGACTCCCCTTGACCCCCCCAAATCTGACCCCCCTGACCCCACCCCTAAGCCCCCCGACCCCCTTGACTCCCTTGTCCCTCATGAATCCCCTGACCCCTCCCCAGTCCACTCCGGCCCCCAGCCAGGGTGTTCCAGGATGCTCCAGGATGTTCTGGGATGCTCCAGGATCCATCCCATGGACACCATGGGAGCAGTCACGGGGTGATGCCCCCACACTCTGAGGGAGGGGAGATCCCCCCAAAATGTGGGGTCTGAGGTGGGGGCAGAGTCTCCAGCATCTCCCATCTCCTGGGATTCCATTGCTGCCCTTAGTTCCATGGATTTAGATCCCCTAAAACAAGGATGTGCCTTTATTCACAAGGATTCCCAAGGATTTGGGGCTCTGGCCATTTCCCTCACCCCCCCCCCGAGCTCACAGGGAGGGGGATTCCCCCAAAAATTCCATCTGGGAGCGCTGAGCCCTCCCCCCCCATCTCCCGGGATTCCCCCACCTCCTCACACTCAGTTCCGCGGTTTTTAGCCCCAAAACCCGAGGATGTCCCGCTATTCCCGAGGCCTGTGCCAGCTCCTTTGAGGAGCTGTTTCCTCTGGGAATAACCCCAGCCAAAATCCCGGAGAATAAAGCCCTTCTGGGCCTCTGGGAGCTCTGAAAGGCTCCTCTGTTCCGGGCTCGGCTCCCTCTGACCCTCTGGCAAAACCAGCCGCTCCCCCTTCCCCGTTCCCACTTGGAATCGCTCCCGGAGCTCCGCGGGGGCTCCTTGCTGCTCTCCAACGGCCTTTCCAGCCTCCGGGGTTCTTCCAAGCCCTGCTTGCCCAGCAATTCCCCAATTTCACGGTGGACAAATGTGGCCTCCGGGGAGGAATCGGGATCCCCCCCAGGTGGGACCCTGCGGTGGGACCGGCTCGGTCAGGGAGGGGGGTCGGGGAGTTATTTTTAAGCCAGGTCTATTTTTATAGAGGGACCAATGGGCAACGAGGTCAGGCAGCAACTTCTCCTGGCAGCTGCCACCTCGGAGAGCTGAAATAATTCCGGGAATTAGGGAAAACACCCCAAAAAAAGCCTCTCTGGAGCAGCCAGGGCTGTTGTGCTCCGGTATCGAACCCGCCCAGAGGCACCGGTTGGGTCCTTGATAAGGCCAGGAATTGTTAATATTTATTAATTACTGTTCAAATTAGGGGTGGGATTGAATTCCAGAGGCTGAGTCACGGGAAGAGGCAGCAGCTGTCCCGGTTTTTGGGTGAAAGGAGGAAGTTTTTGGGTGAAAGGGGAAGTTTTTGGGTGAAAGGGGAAGCTCTTGGCTTGATTCCTTGGCGCGGGGGGCCACGTGTTGTTCTGAGGCTCAGGGTTGCTTTGGCTTGGAAAAGCCGTCACATCCCAGGGGAAAAGTGTCCAAAAGAGCCCCAGGAGCAGCCAAACCTTCCTGGCAGGAAGGTCGGGAAGTGTTTTGCTGCTTTTCTCGGGAAATCCGATAGTTTCCAAGTGGGTTTTATTGTTAAGATGGGAGAAAACGTCCTTAAAACTGGGATTTACCCTCCTGTCCGTCCGCAGCCTGGCTTAACTTCAGCTGCAGCCCAGTATTAATGTCAGTCTTTAATTTCAACCCAGTTTCACCCTGGTATTAACTTAAAGTTAAGCTTAACTTTAACTTCAACCTGGTGTTAGCTTCCGTCCTGCTCGAGTTTAATTTTAACCCAGTTTAATTTTACCCTGGTGTTACCCTCAGCCTGGTATTAATTTTAACTCCAGTTTAACTCTAGGCCAGTACTTCAGCCTGGTGTTAAGTTCACCCTTGTTTAACTTCAGCTTTAGTCCTGATTAACTTCAATTTCAGCCCTGATTAACCAACTTTACCTTCAGTTTATTGTTAAGCTCAGCCCAGCCTACCATTAATGTCACCCAGCATCACTTTCAACTCCATCGTGCTGTCAACCCACCCCGGTTTAACCCACCTCAATTTAACTGTAATCTCCTCATCCCGGGTTAACTTCAACTCCAGTTTAACTTGTTGAATCCTCCCCAGTCTCCCCCCCCGTGCCCTAATCCCGACTCAGAGCGTAAAGCCGGGTTTCTGTGCCCTCCCCAGCGGCCTGTGGGTGCTGCTCCGGGTGAAGTTCCACCTGCGGCGGCACCAGCGCTCCCGGGCCACGATCCCGCGGCTCTTCCAGGCCGTGGCGCGGCGGCTGCCGGACAAAGCCGCGCTCATCTACGAGGCCACGGGCGAGCGCTGGACCTTCCGGCGGCTGGACGAGTTCTCCAATGCCGTGGGCAACCTCTTCCAGCAGCTGGGCTTCGGCTCCGGGGACGTGGTCGCCCTGTTCATGGAGTCGCGCCCGGAGTTCGTGGCGCTCTGGCTGGGCCTGGCCAAGGCCGGCGTCGAGGCCGCGCTCATCAACTTCAACCTGCGCCGGGAGTCGCTGGTTTATTGTGTGGCCGCCTCCGGCGCCAAGGCCCTCGTGTTCGGGGGGGAGCTGGCGGCAGGTGAGAGGGGAGGGGGCGCGGGAGGGGCAGGGGAGGGTTCCTCCGGGTCCTTTCCGTGCTTTTGGGGGGATTTCGTGGGTTATCTTTGCCTCCCTAAGGAATGTTGTGTCCGTGGCTTTGTCTTGCAGCGGTCTCGGAGGTCAATGGGATGCTGGGGAAGAACATGGAAAAGTTCTGCTCTGGGGAATATAACCCGGATCTGGTCCCTGTGGACACCAAACACCTGGATCCGCTCCTGAATTCCACCCCCAAATCCCCCCCGGCGCAGATCCCGTCAAAAGGCCTGGATGGTGATTCATCCTGGTTTTAATTCCCGGGGTGGTGGGAGGGGGAGGTGGCAGAAAACCGGGAAAACTGAGGGATGGAGGGATTAAATCAACCACTCCAAGCTCAAAACTCATGGAAACCCCTTTGGACACATTCCTGTGTCCCTGGGACATGTGGATCCTCTGGGAACCCTCTGGACACGTCCCTGTGTCCCTGTGGTGTTCCGGATGTGTCCAGAGGGGTTTCCCAGTCCATGGGGAAGACCCTGACTCCTGTTTTCCCTCTTCCCAGACCGGCTCTTCTACATCTACACGTCGGGCACGACAGGGATGCCCAAGGCGGCCATTGTGGTGCACAGCAGGTGAAGTGGGGGGTGTGGCTGTGGGGGCGTGGCCAGCAGGGGTGTGGCCAGTGGGTGTAGTCAGTGGGGGTGTGGCCATGGGGGTGTGGCCAGTGATGTAGTTAGTGGGGGTGTGGCCAGGGGTGTGTGTGGTCAGTGGGGTGTGGCCATGGGGTGTGGCCACGGGGTGTGGCCAGAGCAGACCCCACCAGTGCCGTGCCCACAGGTATTACCGGATCGCCGCCTTCGGCTACTACGCCTACCGGATGCGCCCCGAGGACGTGATCTACGACTGCTGCCCCTCTACCCACTCAGCAGGTGGGGCTGCTTCTGCCTCCTCCTCCTGCCTCTCTCCTCCTTCCTTCCTTCCTTCCTTCCTTCCTTCCTTCCTTCCTTCCTTCCTTCCTTCCTTCTCCTTCCTTTCTTCTCCTTCCTTCCTCCTTTCTTTCTTCTCCTTCCCTGCCTTCTCCTCCTACTTCCTTCCCTCCTTCTCTCCTTCTCCTCCTCCTTTCTTTCTTCTTTCCTTCTCTTTCCTTCATTCCTTCCTCCTCCCCTCTCCTGTCCTCCCATCTCCCTTCCCTCCCTTCTCCCTCCCTCCCTTCCCCTTCCCCCCAGCAGAGCCGAGACGTTGTCCCCTCCCACCCCTGCTCCCTCCCTCTCCCCAGGATGACTGGATTCCTCCCTCCATGCTCCTTGTTTTCCAGGGAACATCATGGGTGTGGGGCAGTGCCTGATCCATGGGCTCACCGTGGTCATCAGGAAAGAAGTTCTCGGCCCAGTCGCTTCTGGGACGACTGTGTCAAGTATCGCTGCACGGTGAGGGAGCCATGGAATGCCTGCAGGGGAAAAGCCCCGGAGACCCTCGGCTCCGACCCTTCCCCCTGCGCTGCCGAGGCCACCCCGGGCCCTGTCCCCAAGGGCCACATCCACACCTCCTCCCATTCCCACCCCAACATTCCCCCCACTCCTCCTCCCTGGGGTCGATTTCCCCCTTTTCCTGCCATTTTTTAGGATCACCGGAGGCCTGAGCCGTGTTTTCTTTGCTCCAGATCATTCAGTATATCGGGGAAATCTGCAGGTACCTCCTGAACCAGCCGGTCCGTGACTCCGAGAGCCGGCACCGCGTCCGGCTCGCGGTCGGCAAAGGGCTCCGGCCCACCACATCTGGGAAGAGTTCACCCAGCGCTTCCGGGTGAAGCAGATCGGGGAGTTCTACGGAGCCACGGAATGCAACTGCAGCATCGCCAACCTGGATGGGAAGGTGAGGGCGGGCGGCACGGGACGGGGAGTGGCTCCGAGGGCACCTCGGAGTCTTCCTCGTCCTCTCCCAAGGGATCGCTGGGAGCTACGTTGGCGATTAGCACAAAAAATCGGGAAAATCCTAATTTTGGGTAAATTTGGGGTGAATTTCCAAAATAAAACAAGAGGGAACCCCCTGGAAGCGCTGACACAGCATCCCTTCAGCTTTTTGGGTTTTTTTCCCTGTCTTTTGGAAGGTGGGAGCCTGCGGGTTCAACAGCCGGATTTTGCCCAATGTTTATCCCATCCGGTTGGTGAAGGTCAACGAGGACACCATGGAGCTGATCCGGGATTCCCGGGGGCTCTGTGTCCCCTGTTGCCCAGGTGAGTGCCTTGTGTTGATCCCATAAATGTTGATGATCCCATAAATGTCAGTGTCTTGAGTTGATCCTAAAAATCTTGGTGTCATCTTGTGTAGATCCCAAAAATTGGTCCCACCTTGTGTCGCTCCCATAAATATTGATGGTCCCAACGATGTCGGTGTCATCTCATGTAGATCCCACAAGTCAGTGCCACCTTGTGTCATCCCATAATTATCAGTGTCCCCCTGAATTGATCCCATAACTGTCAGTGTCCCCCTGAATTGATCCCATACCTGTTGGTGTCTTGTGTTGACCGTAAATCCCGTCACTGCCTCGTGTCGATCCCATGTGTCAATCCCGTGGATGCCCATTCCTGGCGTGGATCCCGAGGGTTTGGGGTCACTCCGGGGTCATTCCCGTTGCTGCAGGAGAGCCGGGGCTGCTGGTGGGGCAGATCAACCAGCGGGACCCTCTGCGGCGCTTCGACGGCTACGTCAGCGAGAGCGCCACGAGCAAGAAGATCGCCCACGACGTCCTGCGCAAGGGGGACCAGGCCTATCTCTCAGGTACCTCCCACCGGCATTCCCGGCTTCCCGGAGACCCAAATCCAGGATTCTCCCCCTTGAGAAAGGGGGTGGGGTGCCCCCAAGGTGCTCCCATTGGGATGGTACCGACGGCCGCGAGGCATCCTGGGATAAACCAACGGGGAACGAGGCATCCTGGAACGTTGGCCAGGGATCCCGAGGTGGGTTTTTTGGTGTCTCCTGCTCTTCCCAGGGGATGTGCTGGTCATGGACGACCTGGGATACATGTACTTCCGAGACCGGAGCGGGGACACGTTCCGGTGGCGCGGGGAGAACGTCTCCACCACAGAGGTGGAGGGAGCCCTGAGCCGCATCCTCAACCAGACGGACGTGGTGGTGTACGGAGTGGAATTCCAGGTGGGACGCTGGGATGGGCCCCCTGGGACTGGGGAGCGACAGGAATGGTGGGCCAAGAGAGCAGATTGGTGTTGGAAATGTGGGAATTCCCATTCCCATTCCCGCTGTTCCCGTTGCAGGTGTGGAGGGCAAGGCGGGCATGGCTGTTCCCATTCCCATTCCCATTCCCATTCCCATTCCCATTGCAGGTGTGGAGGGCAAGGCGGGCATGGCTGTTCCCATTCCCATTCCCATTCCCATTCCTGTTCCCGTTGCAGGTGTGGAGGGCAAGGCGGGCGTGGCTGTTCCATTCCCATTCCCATTCCCATTCCTGTTCCCGTTGCAGGTGTGGAGGGCAAGGCGGGCGTGGCTGTTCCCATTCCCATATTCCCATTCCCATTCCCATTCCCATTCCATTCCCATTCCATTCCATTCCCCTTCCCGTGCAGGTGTGGAGGGCAAGGCGGGCATGGCTGTTCCCATTCCCATTCCCATTCCCATTCCCGTTGCAGGTGTGGAGGGCAAGGCGGGCATGGCGGCCATCGCAGACCCCTCATCCCGGCTGGACCCGGGGGGGTTTGTATGAGCAGCTGATGCCGGGTGCTGCCGCCCTACGCCCGGCCCGTCTTCCTGCGCCTGCTGCACACCTGGACACCACAGGTATGGGTGGGGCTGGGGCAGGGCTTAGAGGGAGGGGGCGGGGCCTGGACAGATGGGGTGTGGCCTGGAGAGAGTTTTTTATACGCATTTTCTTGTTTCTTATTTTTAATCTTAATTTTTTAGTTTCATTTTTTTATTTCTGTGTTTCTATTTCAAGTTCTTATTTTTCTGGTTGGTTTTTTTTTTTTCCATTTTTTTCATTTTATTTTCGTTTTTCTTTTCCCTTTCTCCCTTTGATTCCCTTCAATCCCGCTCCCAGGGACGTTCAAGCTGCAGAAGACCCGTCTCCGGGCGGAGGGTTGGGACCCCCGGCTGGTCCCCGACCGGCTCTTTGTGCTGGACCCTCAACGGGGCCGATACGTCCCCCTGGATCGAGGGATGCACCAGCGGATCTGCTCTGGGAATGCTGGGCTGTGAGCCCCCAGATCCCAGGAAATCCAACGGATCTGTGCCAGGAATGCCGGGCTGTGACCCCCTGGGTCCTGGGAAATCCGACGGATCTGTGCCAGGAATGCCGGGCTGTGACCCCCTGGATCCTGGAAATCCAATGGATCTGTGCCAGAAATGCCAGGCTGTAACCCCCTGGATCCTGGGAAATCCAATGGATCTGTGCCAGGAATGCCAGGCTGTGCCCCCCTGGATCCTGGGAAATCCAATGGATCTGTGCCAGGAATGCTGGGCTGTGAGCCCCTGGATCCCGGGAATTCCAATGGATCTGTGCCAGGAATGCTGGGCTGTGAGCCCCTGGATCCCGGGAATTCCAATGGATCTGTACCGTGAACACCAGCCTTCCAGGAACTGGGGGGAATTTCCAGGAAGATTTTTTGAGGAAAACAGCAGAATTCCCAGGAAAACCACAACTTGGGGGGGGAGTGATGGATCTTTCCAGCTCCTCCATCTGCCCCCAGAGCCGGTTCACCCCCCCACGGGCGCTGATTAACAGGGCAGTGCTAATTAGCGACTAATTAGTGGCTCATTAACCTCCCTAGGGACTGTTTCCATGCGGGGGGGCCGACAGGGACATATTTATTGAAGGAGCCCCCCCGGATTAACCGATTTAGCCCGTTTTTAACCTGTTTGGCTGTGCCTGACCACGAGGCCATTAAAAACCAGTGACTGTGGTGTCGTGTACTGGGAGCTGGGGGGGGGGTAATGAGGGAGGGGCTGCAGGGCGTTGTGTGGGGGGGAGGCCCACAACCCCCCTCAGCTGGGGCTTCCTCAGGGGCTGGAGTGTGTCCGGGGAAGGGACCGGAGCTGGGGAAGGGGCTGGAGCAGCAGGAGCAGCTGAGGGAGCTGGGGGGGCTCAGCCTGGAGGAAAGGGGGCTCAGGGGAGACCTCCTGGCTCTGCAACCCCCTGACAGGAGGGAGCTGGGTGGGGGGAAGGTGTCCTCTCCCAGCTTTAGGACCAGAGGACACAGCCTTGAGCTGCACCAGGGGAGGTTTAGATTGGACGTCAGGAGGAATTTCTTCAGAGAGAGAGGGATCAGACACTGGAATGGGCTGCCCAGGGAGGTGGTGGAGTCCCTGGATCTCTCTGAGAAGATACTGGATGTGGCACTCGGTGCCATGGTCTGGGTGACGAGGTGAGGTGGGGTCACAGGTTGGACTCGATGATCTTGGAGGTCTTTTCCAACCTAATTACAGAATCACAGAATCAACTAACCCAGACCATGGCACCACATCCGGGCTCTTCTTAAACACCTCCAGGGACAGTGACTCCACCACCTTCCCGGGCAGCCCCTTCCAATGTCTGATCCCTCTCTCTGTGAATAATTTCTCCCTACTGTCCAATCTAAACTTCCCCAGGTGCAGTTTAAGATTGCGATTCTATGATTGATTCTGTGATTGTGCTGGGCAACGTTTGGCGTTTGTGACGTCATTTCCGCCTCACAGTCGCTCCCAGGGCCTGGTTGCCAGGCAACGCGTCGCGCCGGTGACGCCACTTCCGCCTTTGGCAGGTGCGGGGGTCATGGCGGCCGTGTCCGTGTTTCCCGTCGTCGCGGGAGCTCGGCCCGGCGCTGGCGCGGATCGTGGCCGAGGCGGCGGCCGAGGCGGCGCAGGGGGAGGGCGGGCGGTTCTCGCTGGGGCTCTCGGGGGGCTCCCTGGTGGAGCTGCTGGCGCGAGAGCTGCCGCCCGCCCTCAGCGCGGCCCCCGCCGCCGCCGACCCCGCGCGGTGGCTCGTGGCCTTCTGCGACGAGCGGCTGGTGCCACCCGAGCACCCCGAGAGCACCTGCGGCGCGTACCGGGTGAGCGGGGACGGGGACAGGGGTCGGGGGGGGTTTGGAGCCCACCCTGACCCCCCCGGCCGTGTCCCCCCCCCAACCCCCCGGCCTACCCTGACTCCCCCCGGCCCGTGTCACCCCCCAGTGCCGCCCCTGTGCCCCCCATGTCCCCCTCCTGACCCCCCCCCGTGTCCCCCTCCAACCCCTGATTCCCCCCCTTGTGCCCCCCCAGGCCCAGCTGCTGCCCCGGCTGCCCCCCCCCGGCCCGCGGGTGCGGTCGGTGACCCCCGGGCTGGGCCCCGCCGCCGCCGCCAGAGACTACGGGGAGCAGCTCCGAGGAGTACGGGACTGGGACCGGGACCTGGGGGACTGGGACTGCGACTTGGGGGACTGGGGCTGGGACTTGGGGGGACTGGAGGGGACTGAAGGGGGATTGAGAGGGGACTGGGGGGCACTGGAAGGGACTGGGGGGACTGGGAGGGACTGGGGGGGACTGGGGGGGGATGGGGGGACTGGGAGGGGACCTGGAGGGGACTGGAGGGGACTGGAGGGACTGGGAGGGACTGGGGAAACTGGCAGGGACTGGGAGGCACTGGGTAAAATGGGGCAGGGGGGCATCAGGACTGACTGGAGGGGAGCTGGGAGAGCTGAGGGGAACTGCAGGGGTCCACAAGGGGTTCTGGGGGGGTCCAGGGGTCTGCAGGGAGTGTGTCCTCCCCATCCTCACCCCGTGTCCCCCCCCCAGGCTTTCCCGGGGCAGGAGGTTCCTGTGTTTGACCTGCTGGTGCTGGGGGTGGGCCCGGATGGACACACCTGCTCCCTGTTCCCAGGGCACCCCCTGCTCCAGGTGAGCCCCCCTGGGAACCCCATCACTCCCCCGGGGGTCAGTCACCCCCTCAGACCCCGTTGCCACCCCATGAGTGTCCCTGGGGACCCCCCCCCGGTGTCTCTGCCCTGTTTTTGGGGTGGTTTATCCCTTCCTCCACGATTTCCCCCTTTTCCCACGTTTCCCCCCCCAGGAGCAGGATGAGATCGTCGCTGCCCTCGAGGACTCCCCAAAGCCGCCACGGCGGCGGGTGACGCTGACGCTGCCGGTGCTGAACGCGGCGCGGAGCGTCCTGGTCGTGGCCACCGGCGCCTCCAAGGCCCCCGTGCTCAAGGTGTGTCCCGTTCCCAGGGAGGATCCCGGGATCTGGGGTTGGGAGGAGGTGATGGACACCGCATTCCCTGTCTCCCCACAGCGGATTTTGGAGGGAAGGAGGAGCCCCCCCTCCCCCCGAGCACCTCGTCCGGCCGCGCTCCGGGCGCCTGCGCGGCTCCTGGATGAGGCAGCGGCCGCGGAGCTCAGCATTCCCATGGAAAAACACCTCTGGAGTGTAGAGCTGGGGATGGATCCACGGCATTCCAGGAGCTGGGTGTCCCCCCTGGGAAACACTCCGGGTTTTAGAGCCAGAGATGAGTCTGGTGACATTCCAGAGCTGAGTATTCCCATGGAGAAACATCCAGATTGTAGAGGCAATGCGGATCCATGCATTCCAGGCAGGAATAGGGAATCCCATGGGCTGTGACCCAAAACATGGGATTTTTTTACTCTTTTGTGGGATCAAACGGTGCTTTGCAGAGCTTTCCATGGAATAATTCCTTAGATTTGCTGGGGGTTGGAATCATGTGCATGGACAGGATGATTTTGTGCTGGAGCATTTGGAATCCACGTGGGAACTGGGATGGAGGGACTGGGAGGGAGGAATGGGGGGAAATGGGCTGGAATGAGTGGATTTGAGTCTGACATTCCAGGCAGCCCAGGAGCTGAGTATTCCCAGTATTCCCAAAACACTGCAGAGCATAGAGCTGGTGCTGAATCCAGGACATTTCAAGCAGGGAATAGGGAATCCCACGGGCTGTGCCCCAGAACGTGGGATTTTGGACTGTTTTTGGGAACAAACGGTGCTTTGCTGAGTGTGAATTTCCGTGTCAGAATTCCTTGGATTTGGGGGGATCCGGGTGGGAATTGTGAACAGGGACGGGATTGTTTTGTGCTGGAGGGTTTGGAATCTGGTTGGGGACTGGGGGGGCTGGGATGGACTGGGAGGGGGGTGGGATGGACTGGGAGGGTTGGGATGGACTGGGGGGGGCTGGGATGGTCTGAGATGGACTGGGGTGGAGTGGGAGCTCCGGGATGGACTGGGATGGACCTGGGGGGTTGGGATGAACTGGGATGAACTGGGAGAGGGATGGGAAGGGCTGAATGGACTGGGAGGGGGCTGGGACAGAGGGAAAATGGGCCTGAACGCGGCGGATTTTGGTCAAGCAGAAGCCGTGGCTCCTCCCGCTGGCACCGCCTCCTTCCCTCTGGAATTCTCTCCACAGAAAAGAGCCTTTAATTCCTGCTGCGGCTGCTGCCAAAGTCCCGCCCCTCTCCCGAAAAAACCTCATCCCCAAAACTTTCCATCTGCCACAATCCCGCTCTGTGTCACTCCCTTGCCCTACTCCAGCTGCTTCCCAGATATTCCTCTTTATTCCCTGTTTGTTCCTATTTGTTTGCCTTTATTCCCATGTCTTTGCTGCTCCTCCCAGAGCTCTGGGTGGATCCACCCTCTCCATTCCAAATCCGGGATTTTTTTGGGGATAAAACAGGCTCTGAGGGCCTGATTTTTGGGAAGCTTTCCCCAATTCCCGTCAATCCCAGCCCCCGCTTCCCCCTCAGGAGCTGCTGTGGAACTTCGTGTTTTTCCTGGAGGGAATGAAGGGGGGCAGGGGTGAGGGGCTGGGATGTTCCCAGCTGGAATTCCTTGCTGCCTTGGCAGAAATTCCAGGGTTTTTTTATCCTCTGAGCAGCGATTCCCATGTTTGTCCAGCGGGGCTCCTTCCCAGCTGTTCCCATGGAGCCGTTCCAGGATCCTGAGGTTCAGCTGCTTCTTTTCCTGGCGGTTTTCCTTTCCCTTCCTCCTCCCGGAGCTCTCAGAGGGAAAATCGGGATGTTTTCCATGACAGACACCCCCCGAACTTGTTTTCCACGTGAAAAACATCCCACCCCCCCCCCCCCCCAAATCCCGTCGGGTTTTCCCGGGGGATGAACCACGCGGGGCTTGGGGGCGTGTCCCAGGGGAGGGGGCGTTTCCCCAGGGAGGGGGCGTGTCCCCAGGGGAGGGGGCGTGCCCATGCGCGCGGCCGTGAGGGAGGAGGGGGGGCGGCCAAGATGGCGGCGCGGCCGTGGCAGCTCGCGGTGATGCTGCTGCCGCTGCTGCTGCCTGGGGACGGGCCCGGGGGGCTCCGGGGGGCCCGGGGGGATCCTACGGCTTCGGGCCCGGTCCCGCCCGCCGCCTATTTCCCCGAGGAGCGCTGGAACCCCGAGTCGCCGCTGCGGCCGCCGCGCGTGGCCGTGGCGCTGCTGGCGCGGAACGCGGCCCACGCGCTGCCCCTCGTGCTGGGGGGGCTCGAGAGGCTGCGGCACCCCAAGGACAGGATGGCCGCTCTGGTGCGTCTGGGGGGGCTTGGGGGGGGCTTGGGGACACCGTGGGGACACGGGAGCCCGTGTGTGACCCCCCGTGTGTGACCCCCCCCCCCCCGTGTGACCCCCGTGTCCCCCCAGGGTGGCCGTGGATCACAGCGTGGACAACACGTCGGCCCTGCTGCGGGAGTGGCTGGGCCGGGTCCGGGGGCTCTACCACCGGGTGGAGTGGAGGCACCAGGAGGAGCCACGGTCAGGGATGGGGGGAGCTCGCGGGGGACCCTGGGGGGGCTCATGGGGAGCTCTGAGGGTCCAGAGGGTCCCCTTGGGCTGGGGGTGCTCCCTGTGAATGTCCAGGCTTGGGGGGGTCCCCATGGGCTGGGGGTGCATCCCTGTGAATGTCCAGGCTTGGGGGGGTCCCCATGAAATGCAGGTTTTGGGGGATCCCCATGGGCTGGGGGTGCCCAAATTTGGGGAGGGGTGTCCCTGTGATTTCCACCGGTTTTGGGGGGGGGTCCTTGTGAGTGCCCCGGTTTTTGGAGGGTCTCCCTGGGCTGGTTGTCCCTCCTCTCGGGGTGTCCCAGGCCGTGGGTGGGTGCTGGGGGGTCTCACCGTGCCCCCCCCCCCCAGGTCGTACCCTGATGAGGAGGGTCCCAAACACTGGAGCCCCTCCCGCTACGAGCACGTGATGAGGCTGCGACAGGAGGCCCTCGAGGCTGCCGGGCCATGTGGGCCGACTACCTGCTGGTAGGGGGGGGTCCCGAATTTGGGGGGGGCCTGGGGGTCCCCACATTGGGGGGTGGCCCTGGGAGGGTCCCCCCACTGATCCCGGGGTACCCTGGGGGTCCCATGGGGTACCCCCCTGACCCCGGGGGTCTCAGGGGGTGCCCCCTGACCCGTGTCCCCCTACCCCCTGTGCCCCCAGTTCCTGGACGCCGACAACGTGCTGACGAACCCGGACACGCTGGGGCTGCTGATGGCCGAGAAACAGAACCGTGGTGGCCCCGATGCTCGACTCCCGCGCCGCCTACTCCAACTTCTGGTGCGGGATGACCCCCCAGGTGAGGAGGGACCCCCCAGGTGAGGAGGGACCCCTGGGGAGGTTTGGACTCCTTAGGTGAGGAGAGACCCCCAGGGGAGGAGAGAGACCCCCCAGGTGAGATTTGGGACCCCGGTGCCATTCCTGGTCCCATTCCCTGTTCCCAATATTATTCCTTTTTCCCAGTGTCATTCCTGGTGCCATTCCCATTCCCAGGGCTTTTACCACTACAGCCCTGCATACCTGCCCTATTTCGGGTGTAATTCCCAGTGTATTCCCATTCCTGTTCCCATTCCCCAGGGCTATTACCGCCGCACCCCCGCGTACCTGCCCCTGCGCCGGCTGGGAGCGCCGCGGCGCTTCGCCTGGTGCCGATGGTGCACTCGACGTTCCTGCTGGATCTGCGCCGGGATGCGCTCGGGGGGTCTCGCCTTCCACCCGCCCCCCCCCGGCTACAGCGGCGCCTTCGACGACATCATCGTGTTCGCCTTCGCCTGCCGGCACGCGGGTCAGTGGAGTGGGATGGGATGGGATGGGATGGGATGGGATGGGATGGGATGGGCTGGGCTGGGATGGGATGGGATGGGATGGGATGGGTGGGATGGGATGGATGGGCTGGGATGGGATGGGATGGGATGGGATGGGATGGGATGGATGGGGGGTCAGTGCCAGGGCTGGGCTTTGGGTGGAATTTGGGTTAGCTTTGGGCTGGGCTTTGGGGTGGGTTTAGGGTGGGATTTGGGTGGATTTGGGCTGGACTTGATGTCAGGCTGTGCTTGACTTCAGTCCCTTGAGCACAGCTCGGGGCTGGGCCTCAGCTTTGCGCCAGCTTTGGCTTTGGGTGCCCCCCTATTCCTGTCCCATCCCCATTCCCAGTTGTGAGCCCCTGATTCCCATTCCAGGGGTGACCCCCCATCTACCTCCTGATCCCATTCAGGAGTGACACCCCCTGTTCCCATCCCCATTCCTGGGGTGCCCCCCCATTCCCAATCCTGTTCCAGGGGTCCAGGTGTTCGTCAGTAACCAGGAGGTGTTTGTTGGGTTCCTGAGCCCATCCCAATCCCATTCCCAATCCCGTTCCAGGGGTCCAGATGTTCGTCAGTAACCGGGAGGTGTTCGGGTTCCTGCCGGTCCCGCTGCGCTCCCACAGCTCCCTGCGGGACGAGGCCGACAACTTCCTGCACGTCCAGCTGGAGATCATGGGTGAGGGGCGGGATCCACGCAGATCCAGGGCCTTGGGAGCCTGGCATGGAATGGGGGGACCCCACAGAGTCAACCCCAGACTCCTGGGATGGGAAATTGGGCATTGGGAATGTCCCATCCAGGCTCGGGGATTCATTCCTGGTGGGATGGAGATATTTGGGATTGGGTATGTCCCCTCCAGACTCTGGGGTTGATTCCCAGTGGGATTCTCCCATTCCCAGTGAAGCTCCCTCCGGCCGAAGCCCTCCCCCCACGTGTGGGTGCCCCCCAAGGTCCCCGACAAGATGGGCTTTGATGAGGTGAGTGTGACATTCCCTCGGGATTTTGGGATGGGATCCCTCTTCCTTTTCGGATTTGGGGTCATTTTTTTCCCCCTTCCCTTCCGAATTTTGGCTTGTTTTCCCACTTTTCTGCTGGATGTTTCTTCCCTCCCCTCTGGATTCCAGTTGGATTACCCCATTCCCCACTGGATTTTTGGGTGGTTTTCCCACTTTTCCTCTGGATTTCGGGTGGGATTATCCCTCTCTCCTCTGGATTTCGGGCGGATTATCCCACTCCCCTCCTGACTTTTGGTGGTTTATCCTATTCCCTTGTGGGACTTTGGGTGGATTCTCCCATTCCCATTGGGATTGGGTGGATATTCCCAAATTCCCCCCCCTCCCAGGTGTTCCTGATCAACCTGCAGCGCCGCTCCGAACGCCGGGCACGGATGCTCCGGACGCTCCAAGGAGCAGGGAATTTCCTGCAAACTGGTGGAGGCCGTGGACGGTCGGTGAGTTTGGGGCTCCCGGGGGGGGTCTCCAGGGGAATCTTTCCCAAGGGATCCCCCTCTGGAAGCCTCCCTGGCTCCGCAGGGCCCTGAACAGCAGCGAGGTGGAGGCGCTGGGGATCCGGATGCTCCCGGGATACCGGGACCCCTTCCACGGGCGGCCCCTCACCCGGGGGGAGGTGGGCTGCTTCCTCAGCCACTTCCGCATCTGGCAGGAGGTGAGGGGGGGTCTGGGGGGTCCTGGGGGGTCCGGGGGGGGTCTGGGTCTCAGCAGGGCTCCGGGGGCATCCAGGGAATTGGGATCCAGGGATATCCAGGGAATGAGAGGGGCAGGCAGGGGGGAGCTGAGCTGCTTCCTCAGCCACTGCTGGGTCTGGCAGGAGGTGAGGGGGGTCTGGGGGGTCCGGGGGGTCTGGGGATGATCCAGGGGGGTCCGGGACTGCCAGGGAATGCAGGGAACGGGAGGCAGGCAGGGGGGAGCTGAGCTGACTCCCAGGATGGCCCTGGATGGGGATCATTCCCAGATCTCAGCGCGGGGGCTGCGCAAGTCCTTGGTGTTCGAGGACGATTTGCGCTTCGAGATCTTCTTCCGCCGGCGCCTCACGGAGCTCATGGAGGAGCTGGAGGAGGCTGGGACGCCCTGGGACCTCATGTGAGTCTGGGGCCTTCATCCCCCTCCTCATCCTCATCCCAACCCCTGGGACCTCATGTGAGTCTGGGGCCTTCATCCTCATCCCCATCCCACCCCTTCCTCCCCTCATCCCTCTCCTCCTCCTCCTCCCTCAGTTACCTGGGCCGGAAGCGGCTGCACCCGGAGCGCCCGGAGCGCCCCGTTCCCGGTGTCCGGAACCTGGTGGAGGCGGGATATTCCTACTGGACGCTGGGATACGCCCTGTCCCTGAGTGGGGCCAGGAAGCTGCTGGAGGCGGAACCCCTGGGAAAGATGATCCCGGTGGATGAATTCCTGCCCGTCATGTTCGACCGGCACCCACTGTGAGGGACTCGGGATACAGGGACATGGGATGTGGGATACAGGGACCATGGGATGTGGGATGCAGGGATGCGGGAGGGACACGGGGATTCGGATCCTCCTGGGAGACCAGGACCCCTTCCATGGAAGGATAAGGGAGGGACACAGGATCCTGTTTTCTCTCCCCTCCAGCTTCTCCCAGCACTTCTCCTGTGGTTTTTCCAGGATTTCTCACCCTTTCCACCTCATTTTCCCTGTATTTCTCACCCCTTTTCCCTGATTCACCCCCAGCTCTGACTATTCCCGGCACTTCTCCCGCAGGGATCTCGTGGCCTTTTCCGCGGAGCCGCTGCTGCTCTTCCCGACGCACTACACGGGGGACGCGGGATACTCGTGAGCGACACCGAGACCCCACGCTCTGGGACGAGTCCCCCTGGCCCGGGGGGGTCACGATCCCGCAGGAATCCCGGGAATCCCGGAAACTCCAACCTGCTCCGGGACAGCCCCGCCCACGCCCGCGACGAGCTCTGAGACTCTTTCAGGAATTCCCAGAATTCCAAGGGACACCCGAGACCACCCCCCCCTCCCTGGGGCTGGGAGGGGGAGCAGATCCTGCGGGAATCCCGGGATTTCTGACCCGATCCGGGACAGCCCCGCTCCAGGATGAGTGCTGAGGTCCCGGGAATGCCGGGAATTCCAGGGCTCCGGACACCCCAGTAAATTTTATTTTTATTTTTATTTCTATCCATCAAGTTTTGTTTTTGGGGGGGGGGAGAATTCTGATTTCTCTCCCATCCCCCCCCCCAGATGTTCTCCCCCTCGGAATTCCTGAATTAGGGATCTTGGGATGGTCCCTCAAAGTCCTGGGGGAATTTGGGAGGGAGGAAAATGAAGCAACACCCCCCTCCCCCCCCAGAATCTCCATTTGGGGGTTATGATCCCCCCTCCCCTCATTGGAATACCCCCGAAATTCCCAAATTAGGGATCCTGGGATGGTCACTTGAGGTCTGAGGGAGGGAAACTGAGGCAGGACCCCCCGAGCTCGAGTCTGGGGGCTCCCAGTGGGCTCAGGGGGGCAGTTTGGGTGGATTTTTGGATGGCTTTTTGGGGTTTTTCTGGGGGGGTGGTGTATTTTGAGGGGGTCCCGGGGGTGTTTTTGGGGTCACAGCTCATCGTGCTCGTCGTGGGGGGCGGGGGGCTCCCTGCAGGCCGCGGGGGTCTCCAGCTCCAGCAGATACTCGCAGCGACTCGGCTCCGTGGCCGCCACCAGCGCCGTGTCCGTGTGCCACACATCAACCTCACCTGGGGGGCACAGGGGGGGTCAGGGGGGCAGCGGGGGGGTCAGAGGACACCCAGGGGCACTCCCAGGGCATCACAGGGGACGGGACAGCCCCCTCCCGGGTGACCACAAGGGACAGGGGCACCCCCCAAAGAGACATGGGGACAGGGAGACCCCCCCCGGGGACTTGGGAACCCTCCCCGGGTGACCCCAAGGGACAGGGACACCACCCCAGGGGATGAGGGGATCAGGGGAGTCACAGATGTTTTGGGGGGCTCGGAGGGGGAGGTCAGGGATGTTTTGGGGTCCCCTCTCACCGTGGTGGCCCGGTTGGGGCCCTGCCAGCACCCCATGCCCTGCTCATACTTGTGGGCGCTGAACTTGTCGCCTTCGGGGCCGGCCCAGGAGCCCCAGGTCCTGTTTTTGGGGGGGGTGCACGGAGGGGGGGTCAGGTCAGCTCAGGGGGACACGGGGGGTCCCCTGAGGGGGTTTTTGGGGGGGGTCTCTCACCCCAGGGTTGGTCTCGGAGCCACCGTTTTTGGGCCTCTGGGTGACGCGTGGGTGGAAGGGGCACAGGCGGGTAAACGTACCTGGGGGGGCACGGGGGGGCTTGGGGGGGGCCACGAGGTCCCCTGTGCCCCCCCAGGATCCCCCCCAGTGTCCCCAAAAGTCCCTTGTCACCCCCCCCAGACCCTTTCCTGCCCCTCAGGACGCCCCCAGTGTCCCCTGGCCCGAGCCCCCCCCCCCCCGCCCCAGTGTCACCACAATGGTCACTGATGTCTCCCCAGTTTGACCCCCAAAAACCCACCCCAGTGTCCCCCAAGAGCCCCCATCACCCCCCCGACCCTCTCCCTGTCTCCTTTGAGCCCCCCCCCCGACCCAAATGAACCCCCCAAAGTTCCCCCCCAGGACCCACCAGAGACCCCTCCCTTACTTGAAAATTCCCAGTTCCCAGCACTGGTTGTACTGGTACAGAACCCTCCCCCAGCCCCCCATTATTGCCCCCCCCCGAGGCCCCTCAGTGATCCCCCCCCCCACGACTCCCCCCATCCCCCCAAGCCCCCCAGGACCCCCCTCACTCGATGGTGCTCAGCTCATAGCACTGTTTGTACAGGTACGAGACTCGCCCTCGGGGCCGAAATCAAACCCCAATTCCTGTTCCAGGGCCCTGGGAGGGGGGGAAAGGGGGGGTCAGGGGGGGGTCCCCAAACCCCCCTAAACCACCCTCAGAGCCCCCCAACCCGCCCCCAGACCTCAAATCCCACCAAACTCCCCCTCAGCCCCAGAGAAACTGAGGCGGGGGGGCAAAGGAGGTTGTGTCTCCCCTCACCCCAAAAGGGTTTTGGGGTGTGTCCCCCCAAGGGTTTTTAGGGTCACCCACAGGTTTTTAGTGTCGGCGTCCTCATGTTTTTGGGGTCTGCCCCATGTTTTAGGGTGCCATCCCAGGTTTTGGGGTCCCCCTTGTTTTTTGGGGTTCCCCGACAGGTTTCTGGGGTTCCTGACAGGTTTTTGGGGTGTCCCCCCCCCGTACTTGATCCCGTCCTCCGCCTCCTTCAGCGCCCGCTCGGCCTCGGCCAGCTCGTCCCGGGGCCCGTTGGCAGCTGGGGGGGGCCAGGGGGGGTCAGGGGGGTCCCCAAAACTGGGACCATCCCCCGGGGGGGACAGAGAGGGACCAGCCCCCTCAGCCCCCCCAAAACCCCAGTTCCCCCTCCCGAAACCCCCCAAGTCCCACCCAGGACCCCCCAAACCCACCCCAGACCCCCAAACCCCCAGTTTCCCTTCCCTGAACCCCCCCCGGGACGCTCAAAACCCCCAGGACCCCCAAAGCCCCAATTCCCCCTCCCCAACATCCCCAGCCCCCCTCAGGACCCTCCAGGCCCCCTCAGGACCCCCCCAAGCCCCCTCAGGACCCCCCCAAGACACCCCAGGACCCCCCAAAGCCCCAGTTCCCCCTCCCCAAACATCCCAAGGCCCCTCCAAAGCCCCCCAGGACCCCCCCAGGAATGCCCCAGGACCCTCCCGCGGGCCCCCCCAAACCCTCGTTCCCCCTCCCAAGGCCCCCCTGGACCCCCAAAACCCCCCACCTCAATGAGGGCCTGGGTGGCCTCATCATAGGGGGGCTCCTCCTCGGGGGGCTCCTACTCAGGGGGCTCCTTCCCCTCCTGGGGCTGCGGGGGGGGGCCACTGGGGGCAGTGGGGGGTCACAGGGGGGTCCCAAACCCCCCCCAGCCCCCCAAAACTGGGGTAGGGGGTGGGGAGGCCCAAAATTTGGGTATTGGGACCACCCCCCCTTCAAATTGGGATCCAGAAACGCCCAAATTGGGGCCTGGGGACACCCTTCCCCAAAATTAGGGTCTCAGGAACCCCCTCAAAAATGGGGTCCAGCGATTCCCAAAATTGGGGTCCATGGACTCTCCCTCCGAAAATGGGGATCAGAGACCCCCCACCCCCAAAATTGGGGTCCAGGGACCCCCCCACCTTGAGCTCTTCGTCAGGACCTTCCTCCTCTCATCATCATCTTCCTACTCCTCTGGCTCTTCCTCCTCCTCTTCTTCCTGGGGGGGGGTCTCATCCAGGGAGGGCTCAGGGGGGGTTTGGGGGGGCTCAGCTTGGCCCTGGGGTGAGGGGGGTGGGTCAGAGCACCCAGATTTTGGGGTCCCAACCCCCCCCCCAAGTTCACGGACCCTCTCAAGTTCTGGGGAAACACCCCCCCAAGTTCCCCAAAATTCAGGGACCCCACCAAGTTCTGGAGACCCCCCCCAAGCCGCCCAAATCTGGGGGGCCCCCAAACCCACACGTGGGTCGAGCCGCTCCCGGACGCTCTCCCAGATCCGCTCCCGGAATGTTCCAGAATCCACAGCACCCCGGGCCCCAGCAGTGCCTGAGGGAGGTCAGGGGGGTCAGAGGGGGGTCGGGGTCACCCCTGGGGGTCCCCCCAAATTCGGGGGAGGGGTTTTTGGGGGGTTTTTGGGGGGGGTCCCACCTCGGCCTCGGTCTCTGAGAAGGCGCCCGTATCCGTCGGGGTCCAGCTCAGGGGGGCCTGGAGCTCGGCCCCGGTCAGCCTGGGGGGGCAGGGGGGGTCAGGTGGGCCACTCAAACCTCTGGGACCCACCTGGGCCCCCCCAAGCCACCCAGACCCACCGTCCATCCCCGTCCGTGTCCAGCTCAGCGAAGGCTTCGGCCGCTCGAGCCTCGTCCGCGCCGCCGCCGCTGCCGCCCTTTGCTCTTTTGGGGGTCGCACCCACGATTTGGGGGGTCAGGGACACCCCCCCAGGAGGACACAGCGGTCCAAGGGACCCCCAAACCCACCCGGGGGGACAGATGTCTGAGGACCCCCCGAAATCACCCCCCAAGTGTCTCCCTCCAGGAAACCATGGGATTGGCACTACAGGGACCCAAACCCTTCAAACCATCTGAGCCCCCTCAACACCCCCCCACAGCCCTAAATCCCTACCTACCCCAAAACCTCCAGGCCCACCCTATGCTCCCTGTTCTCCCCAGACCCCCCAGACCCCCTTTAACCACCAAAGCCCCCCAGACCTCCCCTTACCCCTTTTAAAGCTCCCCCTACCCCCACTTCCTGCAGTGTCCCCCCTCACCATCCATTCAGGTCCCCCCATGACCCCCTCGGTACCACCAGAACCCCCCCACACCCCCAATCCCTCCAGGCGTCCCCCAAGCCCCCACCAAGCCCCCCGACCACCCCCCAAAGCCCCCCTTACCCCCCCCATTTCCTGCGGTGCTCCCCCCCTGGCCGCCGTTCGGGGCCTTTCAGCCGCCTCCTTGGCCGCCCGGAGGGTACCCCACGCGCTGCTTCCATGCTCCTTCCGGGACTCCTGCAGACCCCCCCGCCGGGCCTGGAGGGGGAGAGACCCCCAAAATTAACCTACAGACCCCCCTGGAGACCACAGACCCCAAAAATCACCCACAGCCCACCAGAGCCACTCTAAGCCAGGCCAGGGGGGGACACCAAAAACCCCCAATATCCCCCAAAATCCCCCCCCAAACCCCTCTGCGACCCCCCCAAGCCCCCCTGTGCCCACCTGCTTGTCCCTCATGCCCTCGGCCGCCTCCTGCACCAGCCGCTGCCGCAGCACGAAGCCCTCGCGGGCCAGGGCGGCCAAACGGCTGCGGGCCTCGCGCTCCCGCCGGCCACGCTCCCTGCGGGGACCCCAAAATCAAGGGGGCACCCCCACATCGGGGACACCCCCCGGAGCCACTGCCAGTCACTCCCAGTGAGCTCCAGTCCGTCCCAGTAATCTCCCAACCCTGCCGGGCCTCGTGTTTCCACCCCAAGTGCCCCCCAGGTCCCTCCCCACTCCCTCCCAGTGTCCCCCAGTCTCTCCCAGTCCCCCCCAGTCTCTCCCAGTGCTCCCAGTCCCACCTGCATGTGTTCTCACACCCGGCCTCACTGTCCCACTCGTCGGTGCCATCGCAGCAATCTGGGGGGGCACAGGGGGGTTCAGCACCTTTGGGGACCCCTGACCCCCCCCAGACCCCAGCAGTGACCTCCAAAACCCCCAGGAACCCCCAGACCCCCCACCCACCCCCTGGACATCCAAACCTTCCCCCAAAGCCCCAGTTCCTCCCTCCAAGTCCCCCCAGGGACCTTCCCGTCCCTCTGGGGGAGTCCCAATCCCCCTGAGTGCCCCCCCAACCCCTCCAGTGACACCCAGACCCTCCCAGTTACACCCAGTTCCCCCCAGACCACCCCAAGCCCCCCAGACCCACCACAGACTCCGTCGTTGACATGGGCTGCGGGGATGGTGCGGGGTCGGTGCCGGCGTTGGTGCAGGGAAGCGCCCGTTGGGGCAGGCGGGGGTCCCTGGGGGATTTGGGGGGTTAAACACCCCCTGATCCACCGGGGGGGTGTTGGGAGAGAGATTGGAGACCCCTCCCAAAATCTGGGGGGGCAGGAAGGTCCCTGAGGGGTTTTGGGAGAGGTTTGGGGTCCCAAAGAGTCAGGGTAGGGTCTCTGAGGGGGTGTCTGGGGGTCCCTGGGGGAGTCCTGGGGGTCCTGGGGTGTCTGGGGTCCTTGGGGGTCCCAAGCGTCCAGTGGGTGCAGGGGTTCAGGGCTGGTTTCTGGGGTCCCAGAGGGTGGGGGCTGTTTGGGGGGGGGGTCCCTGGGGGTCCCACTGGGAGGGAGATGATTGAGGGGGTCATGGGGGGGTCCTGGCGGTCTCACCAGGCTCATCAGACCCCTCCCCACAGTCACTTCTGGGCGTCTGAGGGTCCCAGCAGGTGTGGGATGTCAGGGGGGATTTCTGGGTGGTCCCAGAGGGTGGGGGCTATTTGAGGGGGTCTCTGAGGGTCCCAGTGGGTTTGGGGTAGTCTCTGGGGGTGCCGGGGGTCTCACCAGGTTCATCAGAGCCGTCCCCACAGTCGCAGTAGTCGTCGTTGACCCAGGAGAAGTCGATGGTGGCGGAGCCGTCGAGGCACCGGAACGGCCTCGAGGGGTCGTAGAACGGCAGATCTGGGGGGCACGGGGGGGGTCAGGGGGAGCATGGGGGGCACGGGGGTATCAGGGGGGCCAGGGAGCCTGGGTGGTCGGGAGGGGGTCAGGGGGGACATTTAGGGTTGTAGGGGGTCCTGGGGGATTTGAGGGAGGTTTTGAGGGGGGTTTAAGGTGGGTTTAGGGGGGGATCGGGGGGTATTTGGGGTGTTTCTGGGGGTCTCACTCAGTGGTGAGGACCACCCCGGGGCCATGTCACCATCACCTCAGGGGGGCTGGGGGATTTGGGATTGGGGGTTCAGGGTTGGTTTGGGGGTTCAGGGTGGTCTGGGGGTTCAGGGGGGGCTCAGGGGGGTTTGGGGTCTCAGGGGGTCCCACTCACTGATCAGGGCCACCCCCGGGGTCGTGTCACCATCACCTCGGGGGGGCCGGGCAGGGCCGGGGGCAGCAGCAGCAGCAGCAGGAGGGGGGAAGGGGCACCATGGCAGGGCTGGGGGGACACACAAAATTGAGAGACCTCCCCCAGAGACCCCTGGGCACCCCCAGACCCTCCCAGACCCCCCCAATACCCCCGTATCCTTCTATAGATCACCCCAGACCCCCCGAAATCCCCCTTTAGACCCCTCCAAAACACCCCATCGACCCGCCCAAAGCCCCCCAGGCCCCCTTTTAGACCCCCCACCACCTCCCAGATCCCCACAGGCCCCCCAGATCCTCCTTTAGACTCTTCCAGACCCCCTATAAATCCCCCCAATATCCTCCTATAAAACCCCCCAGACCCTCATGGACCACCCCATCCCCTTTTAGACCCCCCCAGACCCCTATAGCGCTCACAGACCCTCTAAGACCTCCCAGATTCGCCCCCCGGACCCTCCCAGTCCCCCCAAAGACCCCCGACCGACCCTTTAGACCCCTCAAATCCCCCCCAGGTACCCTCTGGGACCTCCCCGACCGCCTCTAGATCCCCTCAGAACCCTCTCACATCCTCCCTTAGACCCTTCAGACCTCCCAACCCCCCCAGATACCCCAAATCCCCCCGGGACCCCCCAAACCCCCCGCCCGGTACCGGGTCGGGCCTCGCGCGCTCGGGGCCACACGGCGGAACGGAACTGGGCGGAGGCGGAACTTCCGGTTATAGTCTCCGCCGTCCTCCTGTAGCGGTCTCCCATTTTGGAGGTAGTGGCGTCCGGACTTTACTCTGTGGGCGACGCCATCTTGGGTGTGGCGGCGCAGACAATCAGCGCCGACGCGTCCTCGTGTCACGGCGACGAAGGGGCGGGGCGAGGGGGGCGGAGCCGGGGCGGCACGTGCTGGGGGGGGGGGGGCGGGATTTTTGGGGGGGATTTGGGGAATTTTGGGGGGCTCGGGGGGGGTCAGGCGGTCCTGAGAGAGTCGGGGGGTCCTGAGGGGGATTTGGGGGGTCTTAAGCGGAATTTGGGGAGTCTTGGGGGGGGGGTGTCCCAGGGAGGGATTTAGAGGGTCTTTGGGGAGAATTTGGGGGTCCCGAGGGGGATTTGAGGGTCCCAGGGGGTATTTTAGGGGGGGTCCAAGCGGGGATTTGGGAGATCCCGTGGGAATGTGATGGGTCCTGGGGGGGAGGGTGTCAAGGCGTTCTGGACAGGATTTGGAGGGTCCTGGAGGGGGGTTGTGGGAGCTTGGGGTGCTCGAGGGGTCGGGGGGTCCTGGGGAGGGCAATATAGGGGGGTCCTGGGGAGGACTGGGGGGTCCCAGGGGAGGTTTTGGGGGTCCTGGGGAGATCTGGGGGGTCTCGGGGAGGATTTGGGGGTCCCTGGGGAGGGTTTTGGGGGTCCCAGGGGGCAGAGGGTCCCCAAAAGTCCTCGGGATTCGGGGGGGGGTGCACAGCCCCCTCGACTCTCCCTGTGCCCCCCAGGGACCTCCCAATGGCCGCCTGGGGCAAGAGCGAGACCACGGTACTGGGGGGGGGAAACTGGGGAGTCCCTGGGGGGCTGGGGGAGGACTTGAGGAGAACTGGAGGGTCCAGAGGGGGGACTGGGGGGCACTGGGGGGGTTGAGGGGACGATTGGGGGGGTTATTGGGGAGTGGGGGGGCAGATTAAGAGGGATTTGGGGCTGTTGGGGGGGTCTCTGACCCCCCTTTTCTTCCCCCAGCCCGGGCTCAGCCCCGGCGGCGGCAGCGGGACCTGACGGTGAGGGGGAGCTGGGACCCCCTCTGGCCCCCTTGACCTCTGTGTGACCCCTCTGTGACCCCTGACCCTTGTATGACCTTGTGAACTTCTGGTGACCCCCATGACCACTGTGATCCCCTTGTGATCTCTCATGAACTTCTGACCCCTCAGTGCCCCCTGATCCCTCTATGGACTCCCCATGACCCCCCAACCGTGTGTGACCCCATGACCCCTGTCCCCTGTGTGACCCCTGTGTGACCCCCTGACCCCCGTATGACCCCTGTGTGACCCCATGACCCCCGTGTGACCCCTGTGTGAACCCATGACCCCGTGTGGTCCCCTGTATGACCCCTGTGTGACCCCATGACCCCCGTGTGACCCCCTGTGTGACCCCATTACCTCTGTGTGACCCCCTGTGTGACCCCATGACCCCGTGTGTCCACCCCCCGGCAGCGCCGCCCCCAAGGACATCCCGAGACCCCCCCGGGGACCCCCAGCAGGACCAGGTGGGTTCCACCCCCTTCCCTCCCATGACCCCCCGACCCCCCCTCCCAGGGGATTGGGGGTTCCTGTGACCCCCCCCAACCCCTCTGACTCCCCTCCTTGGGGGATTTGGGTTTCCCGTGACCCCCCCCGACCCCCCCCGCGGTGTTCCCCAGCTGGGGGGTCTCCGGGGGTCTCTGCTGCGACTGCAGATACGGGCGGAGGAGACCGAGAGGGTGCTGGGGCCTGTACCGGAGCCTGAGGGGGCTCCTGCAGGTAAACACACCTGGGGGGGGCCTGGGACACAGCTGGGGGGGCTCCTGCAGGTGAGAGACACACCTGGGGGCACCTGGGGGCCCCCACAAACACATGGGCTGAGGCCGAGCTGGGGGGTGGTCTCTGAGGGTCTCTGGGTTGTCCCTGGGGGTCTCTGAGGGTCTCTGGGGGTCCCTGGGTGTACCGTGGGGTTTCTGGGGGTCTCTGAGGTTCTCTCTCCCCCAGGCTGAGTCGGGGGTCACCCGGACCCTCCTGTCGGGGGCCGAGCTGGAGCTACTGCGGAGGCGCCGGAGGCTGCGGGAGCTGCGGGAACGGGGGGGCTCCGTGGGGTGGGGGGGGGCCCC
Organism: Chiroxiphia lanceolata; assembly: GCF_009829145.1. Lineage (NCBI taxonomy): Eukaryota > Metazoa > Chordata > Aves > Passeriformes > Pipridae > Chiroxiphia > Chiroxiphia lanceolata. The sequence continues at coordinate 111,940 of NW_022476532.1, forward strand.
AGCACAGGTACGGGGGCTTGGGGGGGGCCGAGGGGTCTCCATGGGACAGGGGAGTTCCTATAGGTCGGGGGGGTCCCCACGGGCCAGGGGGTCCCCCGATGACCCCCCGGTTCCCCCCCCCAGGTCCAGGGGTCCCGGCGGGCTCGGGGGGCTTGGCTGCGGGCACTGGAGGAGCCACTGGGGCCGGTATGGGGGGCTCGGGGGGGGCTGAGGGTCTTGGGGGGAATTTTGGGGGCTCAGGGTGGGAGGGCAGGAGGAGTTGGAGGGCACATGGGGGTGTGGGGGGACTTGGGGGGACACAAGGAGGTCTGGGGGGCACAGAGGGGTTGGGGGGACTTAAGGGGTATCTAAGGGGTACGTGGGGGTCTGGGGGGCACAGGGGGGTTTGGATGGGACTTGGGGGGCACAGAGAGGTTTGGGGGGCACAGGGGGGTCTGGGAGGCACATGGGGGGCTCTGGGGGTTCTGGACAGGACTTGGGGGACACAAGGGAGTCCCAGGGGGTCTGTGGTGTCCCTGCCCCAGCCCCCCCTGTCCCCCCCAGCCCGATCTCCCCCAGGAGTCCCCGGAGCCAGAGGAGGGGCCGAGGGAGCCCCCCCCAACACCGCCCCTCCCTCACCCCGAGGAGACCTCGGAGACTCCCCCAGAGACCCCCCGGACCCCCCGAGACCGGGCTCAGGACCCCCTCAGCAGCACTGACTCCCAGGTGAGGCCCCGGGACCCTCCTATGGCCTAGGTCACCTGTCTCACTTGTCCCAAGTGCCCCCATGTCACCTGTCCCAGGTGTCCCAGGTGTCCCCATGTCAATTGTCTCACCTATCTCACCTGTCCCAGGTGTCCCCTGTTCCCCGCGGGGTCCGGGCCCTGTCCCAGCACCTGCAGCAGTCGGGGGGAGGTCGAGGCCCTTCGGGGGCGGCTCCGGGGGGTCACCTGGGGGGGACCCCCCGCAGGTCAGTTGGGGGGGGGGGGGGGGATGGCACACCTGGGGGGGATGGGGACACCTGGAGGGGGAGGAAACACACCTGGGGAGGAGAGGACACACCTGGGGTGGACACACCTGGTTGGGGTAGGGGTGGACACACCTGGAGGGATGGGGACACACCTGGGGGGACACACTTGGGGAGGATGGGGGACACACCTGGTTGGGGGGGGAACGACACACCTGAGGGCCCTCCTGAAGGTCCCCCTGTGCTCTCAGAGCCCCCCAGGTGACCCTCCCCCCGACTCGGGGATGTTGCCACTGCCCGCCGGGACCTGGCCCAGGTGAGCCGAGACCTGGGGGTGGCCACAGCCTGGCTGGGGGGGCTCCTGGCACACCTGGAGACACAGGTGAGGGGCTGGAGGGGTTCCTGGCACACCTGGAGGGGCTGTGGGGGGATATGGGGAACACAGGGGGGCTTGGGGACCATGGGGGGGCACGGGGGGGGCCTGTTGGTGGATCTGGGGGTCCCAGGGGGGCTGGGAAGGGGACAGTGGGGGGCCATGGGGGGTTGTGGGGTGGGATTTTGGGGGAGTTGGGGGGTCCATGGGGGGCTCTGATGACCCCAGTGCCTCAGTTTCCCCTCAGAAGGGCAGGGGGACCCCCCCGGAGCCCCCTCCAGAGGACCCCGGGCGCTGCTGGAGCTGCTCCGGGTGCGGCTGCTGGAGCTGAAGGGGGGGGTGGGGAGACCCACAAAACGCTGCGGCCCCTCCCCAGCGCCCCCAACAGGTGGGAATGGGGGGGGAATTATGGGGGGGCTCTGAGCTGGTTGGGGGTCTCTGACCCCCTCTGGGGGGGGTTGGGGGGGGCTCTGAGCTGATTTGGGGGTGCTTGGGGGGGCTCTGACCCTATTTGGGGGGGTCCAGGGGGGCCCCCGGGGGAATTTGGGTGGTCCAGGGTTTCCTGACCCGTTTTGGGGTTCCCCCCCAGCCCCCCCAGCTGCAGTGTGAGGACCCACCCCCTGTGACCCCCAGCTCGGATGGTGAGGGGAGATTGGGGGGGGTCGTGGGGGCTCTTTGGGGGGTCTGTGGGCCATAGGGGTGGTTCGGGAGGTGGAGAGGGTGTCAGGGGTTCTGGGGTCTTTGTGGGGCTTGGGGGAGCCTTTGGGGGGATTCTGGGGGGGAAGGGATCGGAAGGGGTCTTTGGGAGACCATGCTGGGTTTATGGGGGTAGGAGAGGGTTTGGGGGCTCTCAGGTGGATGTGACGGGTTGAGGGGGCTATGGCAGTCTCTGGGGGGTCTTGGGGAGGGCTGTGGGTCTCTGGGGGTCTCTGGGGGCTCTGGGTTTGTGGGGTTATGGGGGGGCCAAAGGGGGCTGTGAGGGGCTCTGGGGGTCTCTGGGAGGCTCTGGGAGGCTCTAGGTGGGGCTGGGGGGTTCTGGGGGCTTTGGGTGACTCTGGGGGTCTCGGGGGGGCCTGGCGGGTTTATGGGGGGGTCTCGGGGGGTCTCTGGTGCTGATCCCAGTCCCCCCAGATGAGGCCCCCCCGGGGCTCCCCCGTCCCGTGCCGCCATACAAACGTCGCTCGAGGCTCATCCCTGGAGGGGGGGCGCGGGACCCCCCGCTGAGAACGGGGACCCCTGGGGACCCCCCCACACTGACAACCAGTGCCTCCCAGTACACCCAGCACCTCCCAGTGCCCCCCAGTGACCCCTATTAAAGCTCCTTGTATCCTCCACCCCTCATGTGTCTCTGTCTGGGGATCCCGGGGTGGGTCTGGGGGGGGGTCCCGGAGGGTTCTAGGGGGCGGTCACAGATGTTTGTGATGCCCCTCCCCCACCTTTGCCTCCTTATCTCCTCCCTCCCCCCCTTATCTCCCCCCCAGCGTGGCCCCGCCCGGGGGGGGGAGAGGCGGGACGGGCCTTATCGGGGCGGGGGGGGGGGCGGGGCGGCTGTTTTTGGGGGGTTTGGGGCCCCTGTGCCCCCCCGCCCATCCCCAGCGCGGCCATGGCGGGGCCCGGGGCGCTCCTGGCGCTGGGGGGGCTCCTGGGGGGGCTCCTGGGAGGGGGCCCGGGGGGGGCTCGGGGGGCTCACGAGGGCACCGAGACCCCCCGACTTCGAGGTGGAAGGTAAAGGGGGGGGGAAATTGGGGGGGGGCGCGGGGGGCTTCTGGGGGGGTGGTTGTGCACGTGGGGGTCGTGGGGGGGCTCTTGAGGGGGTCTTGTGGGGGGCTTTTGGGGGGTGCAAGGGGGAGTTTGGGGGTGGGACCAGTGCAAGGAGGGGGCTCGTGGGGGGGGGTTGGGGGGCTCAAGGGGTGCAAAGGGGGGCCCTTGGAGGGGTCGTGCAAGGGGGGGGCACTTGTTCAAAAGGGGGGCTTGTGAGGGGGGCTGAGAGAGGGTTGTGAGAGGAGGAAGGGTTTTGAGGGGGATCTGGGTGCAATGAGGGGATGGGGGGGCCTTGGGGGTCGTGCAAGGGGGGGCATGGGGGTGTGGAATGGGGAGGGGCTGTTGCTTGTTGGAGGGGGCTGCTGGTGACATTGTCGGTGCTGGGGGGATCTGGGGGATCTTGTGCTGGGGGGGGCTGAGGTGGGAGGGGGTTTGGGGGAGATGTGCTGGTGTGAACTTCCCTGTGTGAACCCCCCCCCTTGTGCAAAGACCCTCGTGTAAAACACTCGTGTCACCCACCCAGCCACCCTCCCATGTGCAAAACGCTTGTGAACCCCCCAGGGACCCCCCCCGTGCAAAACAACCCCCCTGTGCAGCCCCCACCGTGGGACTTCCTTAGGTGACCCCCTCATGTAAATCCCCCCATGGCCCCCTGTGCAGCCCCCCCTTCGTGCAACACCCCTGTATGTCCCCTCCCCAAACCCCTTGTGTGAGCTCCCTGTGACCCCCCGTGCCCCTCCCAGCGGGTCTGTTGGTGGTCTCGAAGCCTCAGACCCCCCTGTGTGAACCCCTGACCCCCAAATGACCCCTGTATGACCCCCCCCGTGCCCCTCCGCGGGTCTGTTGGTGGTTTCGGAGCCCCCAGACCCCCAAATGTTTCTCGCGGACGCTGCACGACCTGAGCTGCTTCTGGGACAGCCCCGGGCCCCCCGACCCCCGCAGATTCCGGCTGCAGTTCCGGCTCGAGTGAGTGACCCCTGACCCCACAGTGACCCCTCAGAGACCCATGAGTGACCCCTGTGACCCCCTGATCCTCCTGTGACCCCCTTGACCCCCCGTGCCCCAGGCAGGACCCCTGGCAGGACTGTCCCCTCTGGAGCACCGCGGTGCCCCCCAACTCGTCCCGGTTCTGGTGCTCCCTCCCTCCCTCTGCCACCGTCACCTTCATGCCCCTCGAGCTGCGGGTGCTTCCGGGGGTCCTCGGCCCCCCCCGGGACCCCCCCAGTGACCCCGGGAGCCCCCTCGGCCACCTCGGGGACCCCCCTGTACCACCGGACCCTCTACATCGACCAAGTCGGTACGGGGGGGGCTGTGGGGGGGTCCTGGGGGGCAATGGGGAGGTCTGGGGGGGAACTGGGGGGATTCCAGGCCTTTGGGGGGGGGGTCCTGGGGGACCAGGGGCATTGGAGAGGCTGGGAAAGGTCCTGGGGAGGTCCTGGGGGAGAAACCTGGGGGATTTGGGGGGTCTCAGGGGTAACCTGGGAGGGGGTCCCAGGCCATGGGATCTTCGGGGGGATTTGGGGGGTTTCAGGGGTGACCTGGGGGATTTGGGGGGGTCTCAGGGGTGACCTGGGGGAGTCCCAGACTATGGGGGGGGCCCAGGGGACTGGGGGGGATTTGGAGTGGTCCTGGGATATTTGGGGAGTCCCAGCAGCCATGGGGGTACTCTGGGGGTGCCCCTCTGACTTTGCCCCCCCCCCAGTGCTGCCGGGACACCCCCAGAACGTGTCGGCGGTGCCGGGGGGAGCGCGGGGGGAGCTCTGTGTGCGCTGGGGCCCCCCCCCCCCGGGCCCTACCTGGAGTCCAGCCTGGTCTTCGAGCTGGCCCTGAGCCCCCCAGGGGGGCCCCCCAAAACGGTGAGTGGGGGCTGGAGGGGTTGGGGGGGTTTTGGGGTCACTGGGGGGGGTTTTTTGAGGGGGTTTGGGGTCCCTGACCCCTCTCTTCCCCCCCTCCAGGTGGTTGGTCCCAGCAGAGTGGCGGGAAGCAGCGGGGTGGGGGGTCCCTGGAGGGGTTTTTTGGGGACCCTGAGGAGTTTTTTGGGGTCCCTGAGAATTTTTTGGGGTCCCCCAACCTCCCCTTTCCCCCCCCAGGTGGGGGTCCCGGCGGGGCGGCGGGAGCAGCTGGTGGGGGGTCTGGGGGGCAGCACCCCCTACACGTCCGGGCCCGCGCCCGCCCTGATGGGCTCAGCTACGGGGGGTTCTGGAGCCCCTGGTCCCCCCCCACTACCGCAAAGACCCCCCCAGGTGGGTGACAGGGCTTGGGGGGGGCACAGGGGGACAGAGGAGGACGGGGGGGACAGACAAAGATGGGGATGTAGGGGTGGGGGGCACAGGGGGGACACAGGGGGGACATGGGAGGGACAGGGGGAGGCACCGAGGGGGCACAACCAGGGGTCAGTAGGGACGTGGTGGGGTGTTTTTTGGGACAGGGAGGGCGGGGGGTTCTGGGGACAAGAGGGGGATTACACAGAGAAGACAGAGGGGGGACAAGGAGAGAGGGAGGACTTGGGGACAGGGGGGGCACCCTGGGGCCCACCCCAGGGGGCAGTGGGGACATGGGGGGACAGGGAAGCCTGGGGAGGACAAAGGGTGGAAGAGCAGCCCCCACCCCCGAGTCGGGCGGGGAGGGGCCATGGAGAGTGTCCCTGACCCTGTGCCCCCCCCGTGTCCCTCCCCTGTGTCCCCAGGACCTGGACGCGGGTGACACTGGGCCTGTCGTGTCTGCTGGTGGTGCTGCTGCTGGGATGGGGGCACTGGGATGCTGGGACACCGCCGGTAACAGGGGGGCACTGGGGCTACTGGGGGGGCACTGGACTGCTGGGACACGCCAGTACAGGGGGTGTTAATTTGGGGTCCCAGGGGGTTCTGGGGGTGCCTGGTGAATTTGGGGGTCCTGGGGAGGTCTGGGGGAGGGTTGGGGGTCCAAGGGTCCCAGGGGGGTCCCATGCAGGGGGATTCACTCCAGGCCCCACCAGGCTCCTGAGGGAGAAGCTGTAGCTTGGGGGTCTGGGGGGGTTCTGGGGAGGGTTGGGGGTCCTAGGGGTGCTGGGGGGGTCCTGTCCAGGGGGATTCACTCCAGGCCCCTCCCCACGGCTCCTGAGGAACGAAGCTTGTGGCCGCCGGTGCCAGGCCCCGAGCGGGAGTTCGAGGGGCTCTTCAGTGCCTACGGGGGCAACTTCCAGGTGGGGGAGCTTTGGGGGGGGGTTCTGGGGGGGTATCTTGGGATTTGTGGGAGTCCTGGGTTGTGGGAGACCCCTGCAAACCCTTCCAGGGCCCCCTGGAAGGGGCTTGAGGTGTTTGGGGGTGGGATGTTATTGGGGTCCTCTCCTAAAAGGGGAGTAAGGGGTGTTTTTGGGGGAGTGTTTGAGGGTGTCTGGTGGGTATTTTGGGGGGTCTTTGGGTTAGGGCCTTTGGGGGGGGTTAGGGTCTTTGGGGGTGTCTGGTGGGTATTTTTGGGGGTATTTTGGTTCTTTTGGGGGGAGTCTGGGGGGTTTTTTGGGGGGGGTCTTTGGGGTGTCTTGGGGAGGACCTTTGAGGGGTTGTCTTGGGGGTCTTTGGGAGTGTCTGGGGTATTTGGAGGGTTTTTGGGGGGTCTGGGGAGGCTCTGGGGGGATACCTGTGGGTGCCGAGGGGGCTCTTGGGGGGAGGGAATATTTTGGGGGGTGGCCAGGTGGTCCCTGACCCCTTTTCCCTCCCCCCCAGCTGTGGCTGTGCCAGGGGGTGGGGGCTCCCTGGCCCCCCCGGGGCCCCCCCGAGGCTGAGGAGCTGCCAAGCGCCGTGGAGGAGGTTGGGGGCCCCTCCCTGGAAAGGGACCCCCCCTGACCCCCGAGGAGGAGAGGAGGAGGGGAGAGGGACCCCTGCCCTGTGCCCCCCCGGGGGCCCATCTCCCTCGCCCAGTTTCGAGTACACCCTGTTCGACCCGGCTCGGCCCTGCTCTGCCCCCGCGGGCCCCCCCCAGGCTCCCCCTACGCCAACCTGGGGTCCCCCAAAGCGCCCCAGCCTCCCCCGAGCGGCCCCCCCAAAGGGCGAGGGGACCCCCCGCGCTGGGAACGGGCCCCTCCTACGTCATCTGCTCCTAAACGGGGGGCTGGTGACGTCACGGTGATGTCACGGGCAGTGACGTCATTGTGGGGGGACACATACGGTGACGCCACAGGGAAGGGACACGTGATGTCATAGAGGGGACACGATGCTGTGACATCACAGGGAAGGGACAAATGACATCATGACAAAGGGGAGGTGTGTCATGGTGACATCACATGTGATGTCACGGAGGGGACACGACAGAAGGGACGTGCCATAATGTCACGATGGAGGGAACGCGTCACGGTGATGTCACGTAGAGACGTAGTGATGTCATCTCAGAGGGGCCGTGACGTGTCACAGTGATGTCACATGGAGACCCCCGAACACGAGGACACAGATGGGGACATGTCATCTTGTCACACATCAACACGGAAGGAGATGTGGCCACAGGGACACAGGCGTGATGTCACGACAGCATGGGGACGCGTGTCATAGTGACATCACCCAGAGATGCAGTGACGTCATCGTGGAGGAGATGCAACAACATCATGATGATGCACACGGCGACCCCCAAGACACAAGGAATGGAGGGGACGACGTCACCCTCGTGACACACTATGAGAGAGGGACACGGTGATGTCACATGTGTCACCCAGCAGCATGCTGACATCATGATGGAGGGCGACACGTCACCTGGTGACATCACACAGCGAGCCGTGATGTCACCACACGGGGACACGTGAAGGGACACGTGGGACGCCACAGCCCCCGGCTGGGGCCACTTGGGGGACATGGGGGGAACCCTGGGGAGGGGCGGGGGGAGGGAGGGGACACTCAGGACACTGAATTTCCTGTGCTTTGGGTTTTTAATGTTTTTATACTGGAAATGGACAATAAATGTACAGTAAATACACAATAAATGATGGCCGGCCCCACCCGCTGGGGGGAACTGGGAGCGCTGGGATGGGAGACTGGGGACACTGGGGGTACTGGGACAGTGGGAGATACCAGGAGGTAACTGGGAGAGCACTGGGACACATTGGGGGGGCAATGGGGACACTGGGAGGGCACTGGGGGACACCAGAGGGTAATAGGGAGAGCACTGGGGGGCAATGGGGAGACACTGGGAGGAACTGGGAGTGCTTGGAGCAGCACTTGGGGACACATGGGGCCCTGGGGGTGGCGGGTGCTCAGGGCCGGGTGGGGGGGGCTGATAACCCTTATCAGGAGCCCCCAGATGGCACCGGGGGGCCCAGTGGACACCTGGAGCCCTGTCACCGCCTGTGCCCCCACGTCACGGGGGACGGTGGCAGGGCCACCCCAAAGCGTTCAGGGACAGGGTGACGTGTGGTTTGTGTCACCTGCGGGAGGGGTGACATCGGGTCCATGTCACCCATTTTGGGGGTGACATCAAGTCCTTGTCACCCACCGGGGGGGTGTGTCACATCAGTCCATGTGCCCCGTGCCGGGGGGGGTGTCATCCCCACTCCTCCTCCGTGTCACTGCCCTCCTGCTCCTCCTTGCCCCCCTCCCCGTGGGAGTCCAAGCGGAGCCTCCAGTGCTGGGGGGCCTCCCGGGGCGGCTCAGCCGGACCCCTACGAGCCCCCCGGGCCGGGGGCTCAGGAGGCAGCGGGGGGAAGAACCTTCGCAGGGTGGGCAGCACGTGGGGGGCGGGGGGGGCAGGCGCAGCGCCGCCACCACCTGGGAGGAGGTTCGGGGGTGGCCCCGGGGGGGGGGGCGGGTGGTCTCCAGCAGCAGCGTGGCCAGGGGGTGCAGCGCCCCGGGACTCCCCCAAGTACCACTCGAGCCCGTCCAGCAGTAGCAGGTCGGGGGGTGCAGGGACAGAGCCCCCAGTTCACGGCACAGGGACCCCCGGGAACGGGGGTAACGCAGCTCCAGGCGCTGGGGGGGACAGAGGGTGGGGACAGAGGGAGAACAGGGGTCAGGACACGTCCCCACGCGCCCCCCAAAGATGAATGGGGGCACACAAAGCCCCGCCCACACGCGTGGCCCCGCCCACTCTCAGAAACCCTTTCGGAAAACCCCGCCCACCCCCGCAAACCACGCCTACTCTAAGCAAACCCCGCCCACCCTCCGCCAACCCCCGCCCCCTCAGCAAACCCCGCCCCTCCATCCACCCCCGCCTCCCCGCAAGCAACCCCACCTCCCGCCCCCCGTCACCTGCAGCGCTCTGGAGTCCGTGCCTGTTCCGCCGCCGCCGTTCGGGAGCCGCGGGACCGCGCTGGGCGCCAGGAACAGCACGCGGGGCCCATGGGCGCCGCCCGCCAGCGCCGCCTGCAGCAGCAGCGCCGTGCGGCCCGAGCCCGCCGGGCCCAGCACCAGCACCGGCTCCGACACCTCCGGCACGCCGGGCACCGGGCCCGTCCCGGGCCCCGCCGAGCCCAGCGCCCGCTCCAGCGCCGCCGCCATCGCGCGCGGGTACGGCGGCAAAGAGCAATCAGCCTATCAGCTGCGCTTCTCGGCCGCGCTCGGCCAATTGGAGAGGGGCTTCCTCTAGGCGCTGTTCCCGCCACGGCGGATCGGCCAATCCGATTACAGATCCGCTCAGCCATGTTCCCACCCACGACGGCGCGCGCACCTCAGCCAATCAGGGCGGAGTTCCCCTCGGCGTTGTTCCCGCCCGCCACCTCTCAGCCAATCATGACAGATCTCCCCTCAGAGCCCCTCCCGCCGCCCCGCCCTAGCGCGGTTCCCATTGGCCGCTCGTGCCGCCAATCCGGCACTGTCCTGTCTCCTAGTGACAGCCGTGGCTCCGCCCCTTTTCGCGCGGGCGCGGCCAGGTGGAACTGTCCATCGCTCATCGGACACGCCCACTGACACGCCCACGGACACACCCGGACACGCCCATCCTCGTGCAAGTCCACCCTCGTGTGCACACGGACACACCCACGCCCGTGGGAACACACCCTTGTGCAAACCCGTCATCGTGCACACACACCTGTGCTCACTTACCTGTGCTCACTCACCCTGGGCACACTCACGCATGTGTACTCTGAACATGCACAGATACACACACACACACACACACGTGTGCACACACTCACACACGTGTGCTCACGTGCATACTCACCCTGGGCACATGCACACACGTGTGCTCTGAACATGCACAGACATCTGCACACACACGTGCACACCCACACTCACACAAGTGCACGTTCAGTCATACACGTGTGCTCTGACCCTGCACACACATGCATCACACACACACGTGTGCACACTCACACACGCACACACACACGTGTGCTTTGCACATGCACAGACATACGTGCACACACATACACGTGTGCATACTCACACAGACTCACAGAGCCCTGTTGGCACACACACACGTGTCCTGAACATGCACACAGACACATGCACAAACTCACGTGTGGTGATGTGATCTGGGCTCTGCTGTGACCCTGCACATTGGGAGGTCACATGTGGGTACATGAGGGTCACACGAGGGGACACGCATGTCACATGAGGGTGCACACGTGTCCCATGAAGGTCACATGTGTCACATGAGGGTACACATGTGTCACACGAAGGTCACACGAGGGTACACACGTCTCCCCTGAGGGTCCTGAGGTGGGGGCATCCCCTCGGCTCTGCGTTTGTTCCCAGGGTCCCAGGGGGGTTCCCAAGTTTTTCCGGGATCTCGAAGGTTCCCAGGGTTTCTCAGGGGGTCCTGAAGGTTCCCAGGTTTCTCACGGGTCCCGAAGGGTCCCGGGGGGTTCCCGGGGTCCCGAGGCGGGGGCGTCCCCTCGGCTCCGCGTATTCTCCAGCAATAACAGTGCGGCCGATGTTGATCCGTTACCGCCCGAGAATACCCGGCACCGCGGGGCGCGGCGGGACCCCGGGATGGGGGAGGACACGGGGATGGGGGAACCTGGGGCGGGGGGTGATCCAGGGTTCTGAGGGGGAACCAGACGTTTGGGGGAATCCAAGGGGTGAGGGGGATCCAGGAATGGGGGGGGGTGTCTAGGAGTTTGGGGGGATGCAGAAATTCAGGGGGGCCCCGCGAATTGGGGAATTCAGGAAGGGGGGTCCAGGAGTTCGGAGGGGGGGTCTCATGTTGGGGGGTCCTGGCGGTTGGGGTTCCCCGAGCTGGGGGTCTCGGAAGTTGGGGGTCCTCTGTTGGGGAGTCTCGGGAGTCGGGGGGGTCCCGAATTGGGGGTCCCGGCAGTTCTGGGCTGCCCCGCCCCTTTTTCAGCACCCGGACAGTTCCCGCCCCCCAAACCGGCCATAGGGACCTATAGGGATCTATAGAGGATCCCCGGGGGCCATAGGGATCCATAGGGGATCCACGGGGGCCATAGGGATCCATACAGATCCATAGGGGATCCATGGGGCCATAGGGACCTAGACAGGTTCACCAGGCCCTATAGGGATCCATAAGGGTCTATAGGAGCATTATAAGGGATCCATAGGGGCTGGCGGGGCCCAGGGTCTCTGCTATAAGGGATGGGCTCCCCTCTAATCCCTGGCCATAGGGTCCTCCCCCATATCCCCCCGTCTTACGACACCCCTATATCCCCCTTATGCCTCATGCACCATATCCCCCTGGCCATAGGCCCCCTCCCCTCCATATCTATAAGGGCCCCTCTATATCTCCCCAATCATAGGACCCCCCCCCATACTGCCCCTGTTTAGGACCCTCCCATCATTCCCCCACTATAGGACCCCCATAGACTCCCATCCATAGAAGCCCCCCTATACCCCCCATCCATAGATCCCTCCATACCACCCAGCCACAGACCCCCAGTCATAGCCCCCCCCATATCTCCACCCCATCCATAGGAGCCCCCCTATACCTCCGCATCCATAGACACCCCCAACCCCCCCCCATCCACAGACGCTCACTATATCCCCCATCCATAGCCCCCCTCACCTCCCCCATCTGTAAACCCCGCCTAAACACCGCCATCCATAGGAGTCCCCCTATACCCCCCTCTATATCCCCCATCCACAGAGCGCCCTATAGCCCTTCATCCATAGGATCCTCTCTATACATCCCATCCATGGGGGTCCCTCTATATCCCCCATTCACCACTTATATGTCTTTATCCATAGGGGTCCCCCCCATCCACAGGATCCCCCATATCCCCCAATCCATAGGATCCCCCCTATACCCCTCCATATCCCTAGGGCCCCCTCTATGTCTCTACATCCATAGGGGTCTCCCCCATCCACAGGAACCCCCTCCACTGCCCCCCATCCATAGGACCCCCCATCCCCCCCACTCACCCTCGGCCGCCGGAGCCGCGCCCGCCGCAGTCCTGGGGGTGGGGCCTACACAGACCACGCCCCCTCGAAAGCCGTGCCCACTCTCCCACCCAGCCACTCCCCCCGTCTGGCCCCAGAGCAGGCGTGGCCTATATCTGGACACGCCCCCTGCCCCCGCCCCACAGCGCGAGGGGGGGGAAAGGGGTGCGACCCGCCCCATCGTCAAAGCCACACCCATTGCACGCCCCTCCCCACCGCAGTCTGAAGGGGCGGGGCCTGAGTAGGGACACGTCACCCTAAGCCCCGCCCCTTTACATCGATCAGGGCGGAGTTGTGTTTAGTCACGCCCCTCCATGCAGGCCACGCCCCCACCTCCACCCACTCCCTATAGGAACGGGATGGATGCTCCTATTGGCTGCCCCGGGCACGGGTTCTGGCCACGCCCCTTTATATGGACTGACACCTCCGGGTCCTAAAGACCCCCTAGACCCCCCCTCGAGATCCCCCTAAAGACACCCTGTAGACATCCCCCATAGAGATCCCTAAAGACACCCCCCGGACACCCAAGCCCCCTACAGAGACCCCTACAGACATCCCCTATAGACCCCCCATCCCCTATAGACATCCCCTATAGACATCCCCTATAGACATCCCCTATAGACCCCCCTGCCCCTATAGACATCCCCTACAGACACCCCCTATAGACATCCCTATAGACCCCCCTGCCCCTATAGACATCCTCTACAGACACCCCCTACACACAGCCCCTATAGACACCCTCACAGCCCCTATAGACCCCCCTACCCCTATAGACACCCCCTATAGACATCCCCTATAGACTCCCCTGCCCCTATAGACCCCCCCAGCCTCTAGAGAGACCCCCAAACCCCCTATAGACCCCCCACTTTAGATGCCCCTAAATCCCCTAGAGGACCCCTAAATTCCCCATAGACCCCTCAACCCACCCCCCCTGCCACGAGGGGACACGGACCCGTCACACGAAGCCACTTTTATTCTCCCCCATTCCCCCCCCCAATTTTCCAGGACACCCCCACACCCACATCATCCCCCCCAAAATTTAGGTGTCCCCCAATTCCGGGTCACCCGTCCCAGGGGGGGTCTCTCAGGTCACTGCTGGGAACTCGGCCCGACGCACCTGGGGGGGCACAGGGGGGTCACAGGGGGGCCCCAAAGTATTGAGGTCCCCCTCAACCCTCCTGGGGGTTCAGGAGCCCCCAGATTTAGAGTGACCCACCCAGGGGTTCAGGACCCCCCCCCCCGTTTCCATGCTCCCCGACTTTCAGGACCCCTCAGTTTTTGGGGTCCCACCCATTTCTTACTCCCCTCATTTTTGGAGTCCCTCCATCTCTCACCCCACCCCCATTTTTGGGGTCCCCCCCTCATTTCTTTGCCCCCCTCCCGTTTTTGAGGTCTTGCCCATTTCACTTCCCCCTCCAGTTTTTGGGGGTCCTCATTTTTGGGATCCCCCTGTTTTAGGGGTCCCCCCAATTTCAGGGTCCCCCCTCACCTGGGTCACAC
>NW_022476533.1:0-26518 GCF_009829145.1 Chiroxiphia lanceolata
GGGACATGGGGACAGTGTGGGGACATGGGGGCAGGTACAGGGTGAAGGACAGGGGACAGTGTGGGGACATGGGGACAGTGTGGGGACATGGGGGCAGGTACAGGGTGAAGGACAGGGGACAGTGTGGGGACATGGGGACAGTGTGGGGACATGGGGACAGTGTGGGGACATGGGGGCAGGTACAGGGTGAAGGACAGGGGACAGTGTGGGGACATGGGGACAGTGTGGGGACATGGGGGCAGGTACAGGGTGAAGGACAGGGGACAGTGTGGGGACACCAGCTCCGACTGGGGTGGGGGCACGAGGACAACCCGGGGGGGACACAGTGAGGGACATGGGGACAGGGACACAGGGGCAGCGTGGGACAGCAGGACAAGGTAAAGGACAGGGAGACAATGCGGGGACACGGGGACAGTTTGGGGACACGGGGACAGAGCCGGGGGGGTGGTGGGGCCACTGTGGTGACAAAGGGATGGAAACAGAGCTGGGGAGGATGAGGAACCTGTGGGGACACGGGGGCAGTTTGGGGACAGGGACAGGGGTGGGGAGGAGACACGGGGCCAGGCCGACGACAAAGCCACCTCCCCATCCCCTCCCTGTCCCCTCTCACCCTTCACTGTCCCCCCCCCGCCCTTCATGAACCCCTCACGCCCCCCCTACTCCCCCTTCTTCCCTCCCTGGCCCCTCAGGCCCCCCTCACGACCCCCCCCCCCCCCCGCTGCCCCCCGCCCCCTTTCTTTTCCCCCACGCCCCTCACAGCCCCCCACGCCCCCTCAGCCCTCTCAGTGTCCCCCCCCCCGCCGCTCCCCATCCTCTTAAGCCCCTCATTGTCCCCTCCGCCTCCCCCGGGTGCCCTCCCCTCCTCCTCCTCCCTCCCCGCCTCCCCCTCAGCTCTCCCAACCCTTCACGGTCCCCTCAAATCCCTCCCTGTCCCCTCAGACCCCTCACTGCCCCCCCCTCCCGCCCCTCACGATCCCCTCACACCTCTCCCCCACACGGTTCCCTCAGACCCCTCCCTATCCCCTCAGTCCCCTCCTCGCCCCCTCAGACTCCTCCCTGTCCCTTCAGACCCCTCTCTGTCCCCTCAGGGTCCCCTCACTGTCCCCCCTCGTCCCCCCTCACCGTTCCCTCGGTTCCAACCGCCGCTCCCGCCTCAGGCCTCCGCCGCCGCCGCTGCGCACTGACGTCACTTCCGGCGACGCCCGCCCCTGACGCCACTTCCCGCCGCCAGGAACCATCGAGGATGGAGGCCGCACTGGGGGGGCGCTCTGGCCGCGAGCGGGGGGTCATAGAGAGCAAATAGTCCTCCAGGGGCCTCCAGGTGCTCCGGGATACCTGGAAAAGAGCTCCGGGTGCCTGGAAAAGGCTTCCAGGTGCTCCGGGATACCTGGAAAAGGGCTCCGGGTGCCTGGAAAAGGCTTCCAGGTGCTCTGGGATAAATTTAGGGGCAAAATGGAAAAAATTCAGGGCCAAAAGAAGAGATTTTGGGGCATAAAATGGACTTGGGGACGAAAAGTAGGGAACCGGGACAAAGAAGGGGGATTTGGGGGCAAAAAGTGGGAATTTCTAGACAAAAAGGGGGATTTGGGGACAAAATATTGGTGACCTCTAGGGAAAAATGGGAGGGTTTGGGGGGAAAAAGGGGGATTGGGGGAAAAAGGGGGAATTGGGTTAAAAAAGGGGAATTGGGAGAAAAAAGGGAGAATTGGGTGGAGGAAACATTTGGGGCAGAAAAAACAAGAAAAGGCTCAAAAATCCACAATAAAATCGTCAAATTGCACCAAAACGCCTCAAATTCCAGGTGGAGGCGGGCTCGAGGTGAATTTGGGAATAACAGGGAGGGATGAGCAGAAGGGGCGTGACCAGCCCCGCCCCCTTATGAATATGGATGAAACATCAACAAGTCACCTAATTATCTTACAAGACCCGCCCATTATGCAAATCACGCTGATTCCCTGCAAATAGCTGTCCAACAAAATTTGCATATGGGGCGTGGCGTTTGCTATAGCTCCGCCCAATATGCAAATGAGACCAATCAGGCCACACCCCCACCGCCCATTGGTGCTTTAACAGCAGCTTTTGAGGGGAGGGAGGAGGAATTGGGGCCCCCCCCGCTCCCCCTTTTCACCCCCTCTCCCACCTTTGGAACCCCGCCCTTCCCTTTTCCCCCCCATTTTTGGGGCAACACCCTGAGATTTCGGGATTCTTCCACACGAATAAAATCTGGGATTCTTTCACATGAATAAAATTTGGGATTCTTCCACACGAATAAAATCTGGGATTCTTCCACAGGAATAAAATTTGGGATTCTTCCACACGAATAAAATCTGGGATTCTTCCACACGAATAAAATCTGGGATTCTTCCACACAAATAAAATAACTCTTTTATTTGGGGGGGGGTTTCCAACGCCTCAATCCCAGTCTGGGGGACCTCCCAGTCCTTGGGGACCCCCCCCCCAATAAATTGGGCCCCCCCTCAGGCCTCGTCCTCGCTCAGCAGCATGTTGGGGATCCCTTTGGAGATCGGGAAGCGCCGCCCCGAGTCCGGGCACTGCAGGGCCCCCTCCAGCACCTCCACCTGGGGGGACACGGGGAGGGGACAGGGGGGGTCAAGGGGGGCCCCCCCAGCTCTGGGGAACCCCCCCTGGGGTTTGGGGACCCCCCTCACCTCCAGCAGCACGTGGTGAACCCGGCGCAGGAACTCCTCGTCCCCCTCGTAGTCGGGGGCGGGTTCGGGGGGCAGCTCCGAGGGGTGCCCCAACTTTGGGGGGAAGGGGGGAAAAAGGGGGTTAGGGGGGGGGCTGGGGGACCCCCAAAATGGACTCCATGTCCTGGGGGGGGGGGGGTGGAGATCCTCAGAAGTGCTCCCCCCTCCCAAAACAGCCCTTCCTTGGGATTCCTCCTAAAGACATGGATGCCACAAACCCAGGGACTCCCAATTGGGACTCCCCAAAACCTGAGAATCCCCCCAAACCCAGAGAACCCCAACTGGGACTCCCCAAAACCTGAGAATCCCCCAAACCCAGAGACCCCCAACTGGGACCCCCCAAACCCAGGGACCCCCAACTGGGACCCCCCAAAACATGAGAATCCCCCAAACCCAGAGAATCCCAACTGGGACCCCCCAAAACATGAGAATCCCCCAAACCCAGAGAACCCCAACTGGGACCCCCCAAACCCAAGGGTCCCCCAACTGGGACCCCCCAAAACATGAGAATCCCCCCAAACCCAGAGAACCCCAACTGGGACTCCCCAAAACCTGAGAATCCCCCAAACCCAGAGAACCCCAACTGGGACCCCCCAAACCCAAGGGTCCCCCTACTCCAAGAACCCCAATCTGAGAACCCCCCCAAAGCCCCCCAGACCCCCCCCAGTGCCCCCCAGATCCCCCCCAAACCCCTCCTCACACTCTTGGTTGCCTTCTCGGAGCACTTCCCAGATCCCTGGAGCCCCCCAGGCCCCCCCAAACCTCTCAGATCCCCCTTGGAGCCCTCCAGATCCCCTCAAAGCCCCCCAGATCCCTCCCAAACCCCTCCTCACACTCTCGGCCACCTCTCTGAGCACATCCCAGCCCCTCAGACCCCCCCCCAGTGCCCCCCAGGTCCCCCTTGGAGCCCCCCAGACCCCCCCAAACCCCTCCTCACACTCTTGGCCGCCTCTCTGAGCACATCTCAGCCCCCCAGCCCCTCCAAAGCCCCCCAGATCCCCTCTAGAGCCCCTCATCCCCCCCTAAACCCCTCCTCACACTCTCAGCCCCCTCCCTGAGCACATCCCAGCCCATCAGACCCAAAGCTCCCCCCCTCCATCCCCCCTGGAGCCCTTCAGACCCCCCCCAAAGCCCCCCAGACCCCCTCAAACCCCTCCTCACACTCTCGGCTGCCTCCCTGAGCACATATCAGACCCCTGGAGCCCCCCAGATCCCCCCTGGAGTCCCCCTGACCCCTCCAATGCCCCCCAGATCCCCCCCAAACCCCCTCCTCACGCTCTCGGTCGCCTCCCTGAGCACATCCCAGACTCCTGGAGCCCCCCAAAGCCCCCCAGATCCCCCCTCCAAGTCCCCCAGACGCCCCCCAAACCCCTCCTCACACTCTCGGCCGCCTCCCTGAGCGCGTCCCAGCGCAGCCGCGGCACCAACCGGGACACGAAGGCGGCGTTGAACGGGACGGGCCGGACCCGAACCTCGGCGGCCTTGGGGGGGGTTAACGGGGATAACGGGAATGGGGAGGGGGGCTCCCTCCGCCCCTGTTTTTAACGGGAAGCCCCCCTGTATCCCTGTTTTCAAGGAGAATCCCCCCTCACCTCTATGTCCATCAGGAAGTCCCCCCACGCCCCTGTTTCCAAGGGAAAGCCCCCCCCAAAGCTCTATCACCAGCGGGAAGCCCCCCATGCCCCTATTTTTAACGGGAAGCCCCCCCGTACCCCTGCTTTCAAGGGGAAGCCCCCTCACACCTCTATTTTCAATGGGACACCCCCACCAACCTCTATTTTCAAGGAGAAGCCCCCCCCCCAGCTCTATTTCCAAGGGGAAGCCCCCCCATACCTATATTTTCAAGGGGAAACCCCCTCATGCCCCTATTTTTAACGGGAAGCCCCTCGTACCCCTGTTTTCAAGGGGAAGCCCCCCCCTACTCCTAATTTCAAGGGGATGCCCCCCCCAAGCTTTATTTTCAAGGAGAAGCCCCCTCCGAGCTCTATTTCCAAAGGGAAGCCCCCCCTCACCTCTATCTCCAGCGGGAAGCCCCCTCATGCCTCTATTTTCAAGGGGAAGCCCCCCTGCACCCCTGTTTTCAAGGGGAAGCCCCCTCATATCCCTATTTTTAACGGGAAGACCCCCGTACCACTGTTTTCAAGGGGAAGCCCCCTCATGCCCCTATTTTTAACGGGAACCCCCCCCGTCCCCCCGTTTTCAAGGGGTAGCCCCCCCTCACCTCTATCTTGAGGGGGAAGCCCCCCCCGGGCCGCAGCCCCGGCACGTGGGAGCTCAGCAGGTTGTGGGTCAGGAGCTTCATGGCGGCCCTTCCGCGGCCCTTCCCGGAAGTGAACGCGCGTTACCGGGGCAACCAAGGGGCGGGGCCTGGGGCAAGACCGAGGCAAACAGGCGGGGCCGACGTAAGGGGCGGGGCCTGACGTAAGGGGCGGGGCCTGACGTAAGGGGCGGGGCCTGGGGTAAAACTGAGGCAATGGGCGGGGCCTGGGGCAATGGGCGGGGCCTTCCGAACCCCAAACCTTTCCCCGTCCCCCCCTTTTATCCCTCTGCCCCCCCCTTTTCCCCCCGTACCCCAACCCGACCCCCGACCCCCCATTTCACGCCCATTCCCCAATTTTCAACTTCCACCTTTCTTTTTTCATCCTAAGAAAAAATACTAAGAAAACCTAAAAAAAATCCCAAATCTTTCCCCACCCCATTTTACTCCCCTGCCCTCCCCGTTTTGCCCCCCTATTTACACCCCAATTTTGCTCCCCCCGCCCCCTCAATGAGCAGCCCCGCCCCCCCATTCCACCCTCCCCGAACCCCAATTTTTAATTTCTCCCCCTTGTTTTTCCCCATGAACCCCAAATCTTTTCCCACCTCCCCCCTTAACCCTCTGGCCCCCGATTTTCAATTTCTCCCCTTATTTTTCCCCCTGTGAACCCCAAATCTTTTCCCACCTCCCCTTTTACCCCCTGGTCCCCCATTTTCACTTTTTCCCTCTGCTTTTTTCCTGATGAACCCCAAATCTCTCCCCACCCTCCATACCCCAGTTTTCCCCCCCATACTTCCAATTTTTACCCCCCAAGCCTAAAATTTTACTCTCTGTACCCCAATTTCCATTCCCCCCCTTGTTTTCTCCCCGTGAACCCCAAATCTTTCCCCACCCTCCCATTTTACCTCCACACCCCAATTTTACCTCCTCTTACCCCAGTTTTACCTCCCTGCCCCCCCGTTTTACCCCTTGGACCCCCTAATTAACCCCCCCCATTTCTTCTGCTAACCCCCCAACTCTTCCCTCTCTCTCTGCCCCCCAAATCCTCTCCCCCCCCCATTTTGGGGCTCTCCCAGGTCTCAGTGACCCCCCCAAACCCTGGGGGGGGACACTCAGACCCCCCCAAACAGACCCAAAAGCAGGGGCACAAATGCAGCTCATTTATTCAACAACTGGGGGGGGGACACCCCAACAACCCCCAAGGGACATGAAAGGACCCCCCCTAAACCCCCAGGACCCCAAATCTTCCAGGGCCCCCCCAAAACGGAATGTGTGGGAAAAAAGGACCCCCAAAATCTCAGAGGAGCCCCAAAATTGGTCCTTAGGGAGGGGAGAAATAAAGAGACCCCCCCCCAAAAAATGAAAGAGGGAGAGTTGGGGTTGGACCCACCCCCCAAATTGGGGGTACGGGGGGGGGTGTGTGTAAGGCCACATGTGGGGGGGCCCCAAGGCCGGGGGGGGGGGGGGCCTTGGTGCAGTTTTGGGGGGTCCTGGGGGGAGTTCCCCTGTTCTGGGGGTGCTGGGGGGGGGGGTTGCTCCACATCTGGGGGGAGAGGATGTAATTTTGGGGTTCTGGGGGTATTGAAAGAGATTGATGAACTTTTGGGGAGCTGGTGGGGGGGGTGGATGAAGTTTTGGTTCCCCTTTTCTGTGGGTGCTGGGGGGGTGTCGATGCCCTTTTGGGGTGCTGAGAGGGGTTGTCAATGCAGTTTTGGGGTCCCCCTGATCTGTGGGTGCTGGGGTGGAGGTGTTGATGCCCTTTTGGGGTCCCCCTGATCTGTAGGTGCTGGGTAGGGGTGTCAATGCAGTTTTGGGGTCCCCCTGTCCTGTGCGTGCTCGGGGGGGGGGGGTGTCAATGCCTTTTTGGGGTGCTGGAGGGGGGTGTCAATGCAGTTTTGGGGTCCCCCTGATCTGTGGGTGCTGGGTGGGGGTGTCAATACAGTTTTCGGGTCCCCCTGTTCTATGGGTGTTGGGGAGAAGGTGTCAATGCCCTTTTAGGGTGCGGGGGGGGGTTGTCGATGCTCTTTTGGGGTCCCCCTGCTCTGTGGGTGCTGGGGTGGGGGTGTTGATGCCCTTTTGGAGTGCTGGGGGGGTGTTGATGCATTTTCGGGGTCCCCCTGACCTGTGGGTGCTGGAAGGGGGTGTCGATGCCCTTTTAGGGTGCTGAGAGGGGTGTCAATGCAGTTTTGGGGTCCCCCTGCTCCGTGGGTGCTGGGGATGGGGGGGTGTCGAGGCCCTTTTGGGGTGCTGGGGGGGGGGTGGGGTGGGGTCAGCAAGGCAGTTTTGTGCTGCTGGGTGTGTGGGGGGGGAGCGTGTGAGGCATTTTTGGGGTGCCAAGGGAGGGTCCCCTACGCGTCGTAGGGGAAGCTGAGCAGGACCCCCTCGTAGGGCTGCAGCTGCAGCTGCCCCAGCTCCACCTCGGAGCTCTGGGGGCCGCTGCGGTGGGTGCTGAGGCGCAGGGTGGCCCTGGGGGGCAGCAGGGCCTGGGGGAGGCTGACCCGGCCCAGGGGGTCCCCGCGGGGGTTGAGCACCAGCAGGAACCGGTCGTTCTGGTCCCAGCGGCGCAGGACGGCCACGGCCCCGCCCGCCGGCAACACCTCGGCCCCGCCCAGCGACAGCGACCGCTCCCCCGCCCGCAGCCCGCCCAGGGCCCGGCACAGCTCCAGAACCTGCCACTGAGGGAGAGAAGGGGGGTTAGAGGGGGTGGGGAACCCCCAAACGCAGCCTCGGGGGGACAAATGGGGTGCTGACCCTTTAAAGGTGAACCTCATGGCACTGCCCTTTTAAGGGTGTATTGCCCTTTTAAGGGTGTATTGCCCTTTTAAGGGGGTATCCCTCTTTTAAGGATGGTATTACCCTTTTAAGGGTGTCTTGCCCTTTTAAGGGGACATCATCCTTCTACAAATGAGGTTGAGGCACTGTCTCTTTAAGGACCCACTTGGGATGTTGCCCCTTTAAGAACAGCCCCACCCCTGGCATTGCCCCTTTAAAGACACACCTGAGCCCGTTGCCCTTTTAAGGAGTCGCCCCACCCCCAAACACCAGGTAAGGAGGCAGCCCCACCCCCTGGGCTGTTGCCCCTTGAAGAACAGCCCCTCCGGGGGTGTGGTCGAGTGTGGACCCTCCCCCTTTTAAGATTCCCACCCCCCCTTTAAGAACACATGGCAGCCGTTACCCCTTTAAAAACGCCAGGCTTAAGAAAGCCCCGCCCCTTTTAGGGCAAACCCCACCCCTACACAGACGAGTAAGTCCCGCCCCTTAATCTCAGGCCACACCCCCTCCCCCAAAAGCTCCGCCCCCAGTGCCACACCCACTTCAGGGGCATTGCTACTTGAAAGGAACCGCCCCCTCCTGAGGCCACACCCCTTCTTTGAGACCCCGCCCCCTCCTAGGGGACCCTCCCATACCAGAGGCCCCACCCACCTCAGAACTGTTCCTGCCCTTTCCTTGAAGCCCCGCCCACCTCAGAGCAGTTCCCACCCCCTCCCCAAAGCCCCGCCCACCTCAGAGCTGTTCCCACCCCCTCCCTGAAGCCCCGCTCCCTCCCCGAAGCCCCGCCCACCTCGGAGCCGTTCTTGCTTTCCTGGAGTTTCTGGATTCGCTCCCAGGGCATCGGGGGCGGCTGTGGGGGGAGGGGAAAGGGGCGGGGTCACCCCCAAATCCCCCCCAGCTCCCCAAACCCCCCCCCTTGGATCCCCTAAATCCCTACCCCCAAGCTCTGAGACCCCCATTCTCCTCTGAGACCCCCAACCCCCCAATGTTCTCCCACAGCCCCCCAAAAACGAGCCCCAGCCCCACAAACCACCCCCCAGCCCCCCAAAACTCCAAAATCCTCCCCCAAGCCCCCAAATCCCCCCATAACCCCTAAAAATGATCACCAACCCCCCACAGCCCCACAGCCCCCCAAAAACGAGCCCCAGCCCCACAAACCACCCCCCAGCCCCCCCAAATCCCCAATAGCCTCCCCTGACCCCCCCAGCTCCCCAAAACCCCCCATAATCCCCCAAAATGATCATCAACCCCCCCCACCCCCTCAGCTCCCCTAAAGCCTTCGAGACCCCCAAACCCCCAATGTTCTCCCCCAGCCCCCCCAAAAAAGAGCCCCAGTCCCCCAAACCACCCCCCCAGTCACAACCCCCAAAATCCCCCCCATAACGACCACCAACCCCCTCCCCACCCTCCAGCCCCCCAAATCACCCCCCCCCCAAATATCCTCCCCTGACACCCCAAATCCCCCCCAGCTCCCCAAAACCCACCCCTCGGACCCCCAAACCCCCCCAAATTCCCTTCCCCAAATCACCAAAATTCTCCCTGACCCCCCCAAATCCTCCCCATAACCCCCAAAAATGACCACCAACCCCCCCCCCAAAATCCTGTGAGACCCCCAAACCCCCAATAATCCCCCACAGCCCCCCAAAAATGAGCCCCAGCCCCCCAACCCAAACCCCAAACTCCCAATATCCTCCCCCAGCCCCCCAAAATCCCCCCCTGGCCCCCCCAAACCCCACCTTGCTGCCGGGGGGCCGGGCCAGCCCCACCTCGTCGCCGTAGCTCAGCACGGGGGTCCCGGGGAGCCCCCAGACCAGCAGCAGCAGTTGGGGGGTCCTCAGGGGGCTCCCCCAGGCCTCCCAGGGGGTCCCCATCTGCGGGGGGAGGGGTTCCATCATCTCTGGGACCCCCAAAAGTCAAGAAGAGGGGGGGGATCCCAAAACACGTGGGGGGGGGAAGGGAGGATATTGGGGGATGCCAGGATTTGGGGTGGGGAAGGTTTTGGGGGTCCCAGGGGTGTTTGGGGTCACCCACAGTCCAGCCCAGCACAGCTTTGGGGTTCAGGGAAGGTTTTGGGGGTCCCAGGGGTGTTTGGGGTCACTCACAGTCCAGCCCAGCCCAGTTTGGAGATTCAAGGAAGGTTTTGGGGTTCAGAGATGGTTTTGGAGTTCAGGGGAGGCTTTGGGGGTCCCAGAGCAGGTTTGGGGTCACTCCCAGTCCAGCCCAGCACAGTTTGGGGGTTCAGGGAAGGTTTTGAGGGTCCCAGAGCAGGTTTGGGGTCGCTCCCAGTCCAGCCCAGCACGGTTTGGGGGTTCAGGGAAGGTTTTAAAGGTCCCAGGGGAGGTTTGGGGTCACTCCCACTCCAGCCCAACACAGTTTGGGGGTTCAGGGAAGGTTTTAGGGTTCAGGGATGGTTTTGGAGTTCAGGGGAGGTTTTGGGGGTCCCAAAGCAGGTTTGGGGTCACTCCCAGTCCAACCCAGCACGGTTTGGGGGTTCAGGGGAGGTTTGGAGTCACTCACAGTCCAGCCCAGCCCAGTTTTGGGGTTCAGGGGAGGTTTGGGATGACTCACAGTCCAGCCCAGCACGGTTTGGGGTTCAGGGATGGTTTTGGGGTTCAGGGAAGGTTTGGGGTGACTCACAGTCCAGCCCAGCACGGTTTGGGGGTTCAGGGGAGGTTTTGGGGTTCAGGGATGGTTTTGGGGTTCAGGGGCGGTTTGGGGTGACTCACAGTCCAGCCCAGCCCAGTTTTGGGGTTCAGGGGCGGTTTGGGGTGACTCACAGTCCAGCCCAGCCCAGTTTGGGGGTTCAGGGGCGGTTTGGGGTGACTCACAGTCCAGCCCAGCACGGTTTGGGGGTTCAGGAGAGGTTTTGGGGTTCAGGGATGGTTTTGGGGGTCCCAGAGCAGGTTTGGGGTGACTCACAGTCCAGCCCAGCCCGGTTTGGGACCTGAGCAGCTCCCGCAGCTCCCTGGCCATTCCCTCCCCGGGCGCGTCGGTCTCCACCACCTTCAGGAAGGGCCCCACGAGCAGCCCCAGCCCCCCCGTCTTGTTCAGGGCCTCCTGAGGGTCCCGCAGGCGGGTGCCCCCCACCAGCACCCTAAAAATGGGGGGAGGAGAGTCAGCACCCCAAAAATCATCCCCAGCACCCCAAAAATCACCCCCAGCACCCTAAAAACGGGGGGAGGAGAGTCAGCACCCCAAAAATCACCCCCAGCACCCCAAAAATCACCCCCAGCACCCCAAAAACTGGGGGAGGAGAGTCAGCACCCCAAAAATCACCCCCAGTACCCTAAAAACGGGAGGAGGAGAGTCAGCACCCCAAAAATCACCCCCAGCACCCAAAAACCATCCCCAGCACCCTAAAAACGGGGGGAGGAGAGTCAGCACCCTAAAAATCACCCCCAGCACCCCAAAAATCACCCCCAGCACCCCAAAAACAGGGGGAGGAGAGTCAGCACCCCAAAAATCACCCCCAGCACCCTAAAAACGGGAGGGGGAGAGTCAGCACCCTAAAAATCACCCCCAGCACCCCACAAACGAGGGGATGAGAGTCAGCACCCCAAAGATCACCCCCAGCACCCAAAAATCATCCCCAGCACCCTAAAAACAGGGGGAGGAGAGTCAGCACCCCAAAAATCACCCCCAGCACCCCAAAACCAGAGACAGGAGAGTCAGCACCCCAAAAATCACCCTCAGTATCCCAAAAAAGAGGTGGTGAGAGTCAGCACCCTAAAAATCAACCCCAGCACCCCAAAAATCATCCCCAGCACCCCAGAAACAGGGGGAGGAGAGTCAGCACCCTAAAAATCACCCCCACCACCCCAAAAATCACCCCCAGCACCCCAAAAAATCACCCCCAGCACCCCAAAAAATCACCCCCAGCACCCCAAAAATCACCCCCAGCACCCTAAAAATCACCCCAAAAATCACCAACACCCTAAAAACAGAAGGAGGAGAGTCAGCACCCTAAAAATCACCCCCAGCACCTTAAAAACATGGGGGTGAGAGTCAGCACCCCCAAAATCATCCCCAGCACCCTAAAAATCATCCCCAGCACCCTAAAAACAAGGAGAGCAAGCGGGAATCGCATCCTCAGCACCCTAAAAATGGGGAGAAGAATCAGGGGTGTCTCCCTAGCACCCTAAAAACCATCCCCAGCACCCTAAAAACGAGGAAAGAAAATAGGAATCCCCACCTAAAACCCCCAAAAATCGGGAAAACAAGTAGGAATCCCACCCTCAAACCCCTAAAAATGGGGAGAAAAGTCAGAAGTGTCCCCTCAGCACCCTAAAAATCACCCCCAGCACCCTAAAATCGCAGAGATCCAACCTGGAGGCTCCTCCTGGTCCCGACTCCTCCGTCAGGTTCCTCCACTTGGCCACCACTGACGCCTGAGGGGACATGGGGGGGTCACCCCACAGCCCCCCCGGCACCTGGAGACCCCCCAGTCCCTCATTCCCACCCCCAGCCCCCCCAAAAAACTCCCCAGACCCCATTTCTACCCCAGAACTTTTCAGCACCCCAATTGTACCCCCACAGAGACCTCCTGGTCCTCAACAGACCCCAAACCCCAATATCTGCCTCTACACCCCCTACCACCCCAAAACCCCCTGAACCCAAACCCCAACATCCCCTCAGCCCCAATTTCTACCCTTACAGAGCCCCCACCACCCTAAAACCCCCCCAACCCAAACCCCAACATCCCCTCAGCCCCAACTTCTGCCCTTAGAGAGCCCCCACCACCCCAGAAACCTCCCAACCCAAACCTCAATGTCCCCACCACCACCCCAAAACCCCCCCAATCCCAATCTCAACCCCCTCCCCACCCCCCAAACCCAAACCCCAATGTCCCCTCAGCCCCAATTTCTGCCCTTACAGAGCCCCCACCACCCCAAAACCCCCCAAATCCAAACCCCAACATCCCCCCCAGCCCCAATTTCTGCCCTTAGAGAGCCCCCAGCACCCCAAAACCCCCCAAATCCAAACCCCAAACCCCCCAACCGAAACCCCAACATCCCCCCCAGTCCCAATTTCTGCCCTTAGAGAGCCCCCAGCACCCCAAAACCCCCCCCAATCCCAATCCCAATCTCCCCCCCCAACCCTCCATTCCCCCCCCACCTCCAGCTCATCGATCCCATCCAGGAAGATTCCGGAGACTCCTCGTTCCAGCCACAGGGTCAGCGCGTCCTGGGGGGCACAGGGGGGGATTGGGGGGGTCAGGGGGGCTCCCATGGCCCCCCAACAGCCCCCCCCCACTGCCCTGGGACCCCCAATAACCTCCCAATAACTGTCCCCCCCCCCCAGTACCATCATTTCACCCCCAGCACCCCGGAACCCCCCAAAAACCACCCTGTGCCCTCAGCCCCCCCAAATAACCCCCCACCCCTTCCAGCCCCTCCTAAACTCCAAAATAACCCCCCCAAAACCCCCCCCTATAATCCCCCCACCCCTTCTACCCCCCGTAACTGCCCCAAGTAACTCCCTGTAACCTCCCCACTCCTTCCAACCCCCCATAACACCCCCAAATAAGCCCCCCACCCTTTCCAGCCCCCCAGAGCCCCCCCAAATAAACCCCCACCCCTTCCAGCCCCCCATAACCCCCCCAAATAACCCCCCTACCCTTTCCAGCCCCCCAGAGCCCCCCAAATAACCCCCCAAACCCCCTTGCCCCTTCCAGCCCCCCATAACCCCCCCAAATAACCCCCCTACCTTTTCCAGCCCCCCAGAGCCCCCCAAATAACCACCCCACCCCTTCCAGCCCCCCATAACCCCCCCAAATAACCCCCTGCCCTTTCCAGCCCCCCAGAGCCCCCCAAATAACCCCCCAAACCCTCTTGCCCCTTCCAGCCCCCCATAATCCCCCCCAATTACTTCCCCTATAACCCCCCCACCTTTTCCAGCCCCCCATAACCCCCCCAGCTACCCCGTGGCCCCCCCCCCAAGTCCCCCCAAAACCCACCTTGACCCTCTGGTGCACGACGGGGTCCGAGGCCCAGCCCCCCCAGACGGGATCCCCCCCGGGGTTGGGGGTCAGGTCCACGAGCACCTGAATCTCTGGGGGGAGGAAAGGGGGGGGCAAAAAAGGGAGTCAGGACCCCCCCAGAATCCCAAAAGTACCCCCAGTACTGAGTTAACTGGTGGGAGCCCCCAAGGTCAAGGAACCCCAAGTTCCAGACACACCCCCACCCCCCCCCCCCCCCCCCCAGTTCTGGGGTTTCCCTGGTTTTGGGGTCCTTCAATTTCCAGACCCCCTCAGTTTTGGGGTGTGTGTGTCCCCCCCCCCCCCCCCCAGTTCTGGGGTTCCCTCCAAGTTTTGGGTTTTCCCTGGTTTTAGGGTCCCTCAAATTCCAGACCCCCTCAGTTTTGGGGGTCTCCCCTTATTTCCCCCCCCCTTCAGCACTGGGACCTCCCAATTTTGGGGCCCCACCCACTTTGGCGTCCTCTCCAGTTTCAGGGTCCATCCCCAGCACCCCCAAAACTTTGGGGTTGCACTTTGGGATCCCCACAGATTTAGTGCCCTCCCCCCAGTTTTGGGGTCTTCTCCCCAGTTTCGGGGTTCCAGTTTGGGATCATCCCCCCATTTTGAGGTCCCTCCCACTCTGGGTCCTCCCCCCCCCCCAACCAACCCAGTTCTGGGACCCTCCCATTTTGGATTACCCTCATTTCGGGGTCCTAATTTTGGGTCTTCCCCATTTTGGGGTCCCAGTTTTGGGTCTCCCCCGTTTTGTGCCTCCCCCATTTTGGGATCCTAGTTCTGGGTCTCCCCTGCTTTGAGGTCCCAGTTCTAAGATCCTAATTTTGGGGTCCCAGTTTTGGGTCTCGCCTATTTTGGGTCTTGCCCATTTTGGGGTCCCACTTTTGGGTCTCCCCTATTTTAGGGTCCCTGTTTTGGGGTCCCAGCTTTGGGTCTCCCCCATTTTTGGGTCCCAATTTTGAGTGTTCCTTGTTTCGGGTCTCCCCCATTTTGGGATCCCAATTTTGGGTCTCCCCCGTTTTAGGGTCCCAGTTCTGGGGTCCAAGTTTTAGGATCCTAATTTTGGAGACCCAATTTTGGGTCTCTCCTGTTTTGGGATCCCAGTTTTAGCTCTCCCCCATTTTGGGATCCCAGTTTTGACTCTCCCCCGTTTTAGGACCCCAATTTTGGGATCCCCCCCCTCACTTTTTTTCTTGGCAGCTTTCAGCAGCTTCTCGAAGTCCTCGTCGGTGCCCAGCTCGGGGTCCAGGTCCCCCAGGTCTGGGAATTGGGTTTTCCCGGGATTTTCGGGGTCCTCCGGCTTGGGGGGGTACAGGGGGCCCAGCACCAGCCCCCCCACCTGCAGCTCCGCCAGGTGTGCCAGGTGTTCACCCACACCTGGGGGGGCACAGGGGGGTCAACCCCAAATCGGACCCCACGGGGACACCCCAAAACCTTCACGGGGATCCCGATATCCCCAGGGGTCCCCAACCCCCCCAGGGACCCCAAAACACCCCCCAGGGACCCCAAATCCCCCTGGGATCCCCAACACCCCCAGGGATCCCAGAACACACCCCCAAGGGACCCCAAAATCCCTCGCCCAACTTCATTCCCAAGGACCCCCAATGTCTCCATTTGACCCCCCAAACCCCGGCCCCAGCCCCCAAACCCCCCCAATTGCTCCCTTTGCCTCCCGCAACCCCCCCAATTGCTCCCTTTGACCCCCCCAAACCCCCTCCCCAGCCCCCAAACCCCCCCAAGTTGCTCCATTTTCCCCCCCAATTGTTCCCTTTACCCCTCCCAAATCCCCTCCCCAGCCCCCAAACCCCCCCAACTGCTCTCTTTGACCCTCCAACCCCCCCCAAGGACCCTCCAAATGCCCCCAATGGCTCCATTTGACCCCCCCAGCTCTCCAAACCCCCCAATCGCTCCCTTTGACCCCCCCAAACCCCCTTCCCAGCCCCCCCAACTGCTCCAACCACTCCCTTTGACCCCCCAATCGCTCCTTTTGCCCCCCCAACCCCCCCCCAACCCCCCTCCCCAGCCCCCAACCCCCCCCTGAACTGCTCTTTGCCCCCCCCAAATCCCCCAGAGGACCCCCTCAACTGCTCCATTTCACTCCCCAACCCCCCTCCCCAGCCCCCAACCCCCTCCCAATTGCTCCATTGACCCCCCAATTCTCCATTTGCCCCCCCAAACCCCCCCCAGTCGCTCCATTTGACCCCCCAAACTCCCTCAGAGAACTCTCCCACCCCCCTGAACGGCTCCATTTGACCCTCTCAGAGGACCCTCCAAACCCCCCACCTGATCCATTTGAGTCCCCAACCCCCCCAACTGCTCCATTTGACCCCCAAAACTCCTCCAATCACTCCCTTTAACCCCCCCAAACCCCCCCAATTGCTCCATTTGACCCCCAAAACTCCTCCAATCACTCCCTTTAACCCCCCCAGTTGCTCCCTTTGGCCTCCCCCAAACCCCCTCCCCAGCCCCCAAACCCCCCCAAACCTCTCCCTTCCCCCCCCAAACCCCCTCACCTTTGAGGTCTCCCCCGAAGGCCTTTGGGGGGGCCCTGTAAAGCGCCCCCAGCTCCCACCAGGTTTTGGGGGGCAGGGGTTGGCAGCGGGGGGCCTGGGCCACGATGGCAGCGGCCGCCCCCAGCATTCCCAGCCAGCCCCCCCAGAACAGCACCAGCAGCACCCGGCGGGCACGGGCCCAGGGGGGGGTCCCGGCCTCCCTCAGCAGCTCCTCCTTGCCCAGCCCCGTGAATTTGGGGCTCCCCGAAGCCCCCCCGGGCACGACACCCCCTCCTCCTCCTCCTCCTCCCAGCGCTGAGGCCTCGTCGCCTTCGTCCTCCTCGGGGGGGATCTTCACCACCAGCCCGTTCTTCTCCCCTCCCCCTCCTCCCCCCAGGAGCTGGGGGGGTGGGATGGGGTCCCGGTGGGGGTGGGGGCGGTGGGGGGATTCCCGGGGGGATTCCCGGGGGGGGGTCCCCGAATCTTCGGCCTCGGCCGCCGCCATCGGCTCCTTCTCGGCCTCCAGCGCCGACAGCTCCAGGTCGCGGGGGAGGGATGGGGGGTCCATCTGAGGAGGGGGGGAAAGAGGGGTGGGGGGGGTCAGGGGGAGTCCACAGGACACCCCAGGAGGGTTTGGGGGGGTCCTGAACCCCCCCAGGAACCCAAAAACTCCCAGGGGGATTTCAAACCCAAATATTGCTCCGAGTACCCCAATATCCCTAAAAGGATCATGGGCGGGGGGGACGGGGGGTCCATCTGAGGGGGGTGAAAGGGAAGGGGTGGGGGGGTCAGGGGGAGTCCACGGGACAACCCAGTAGGGTTTGGGGGGTCCTGAACCCCCCCAGGAACCCAAAAACTCCCAGGGGGATTTCAAACCCAAATATTGCTCTGGGCACCCCAATATCCTTAAAGGGGCCACGGGGGGGGGGGGAATGGGGGTTCCATCTCGGGGGGATGGGTCAGGGGGGGTCAGGGGAAACCCGAGGTACCCCCCCCCAGCACCCCAGTAGGGTATGGGGGGTCCTGAACCCCCCCAGGAACCCCAAAACTCGCAGGGGGATTTCGAACCCAAGTATTGGCCTGGGCACCCCAATATCTTTAAAGGGGTTATTGGGGGGGGGACACTAGGGGTCCATCTGAGGGGGGGGGAAAAGAGGGGTGGGGAGGGGTCAGGGGGAGTCCACGGGACAACTCAGTAGGGTTTGGGGGGTCCTGAATCCCCCCAGGAACCCAAAACCCCCTCAGGAACCCAAAAACTCGCAAGAGAATTTTGAACCCAAAAACTCGCAGAGTGATTTTGAACCCAAACATTGCTCCAAACACCCCAATATCGTTAAAGGAGTCATGAGGGGTCCATCGGGGGGGGGGTGAAAGGGAGGGGTCAGGGGGAGCCCGAGGTACCCTCCAGTAGGGTTTGGGGGGTCCTGAACCCCCCCAGGAACCCCAAAACTCGCAGGGGGATTTTGAACCCAAATATTGCCCCGGGCACCCCAAATTTTTTAAGGGAGTCCTGGGGTGCTCCCAAGATCCACCCCCCCCCAAAAAAAACCCAGACCCCCAAAACCTTCAAGTGGATTTTAAACCCCAATATTGCCCTGGGCACCCCAATATCCCTAAAGGGGCCACGGGATCCTCCCCACCACCCCCCCAGGGCACCCCAATATAGTTGAGGGGGTCCTGAATCCCCCCCGAAGGAAATGAAAAACCCCAAACACCCTCAGGGGGATTTTGGACCCCGATATTTCTCTGGCCCCCCCGGGATTTTTAAGAACCCCAAGAACCCCCCCAGGGCACCCCGATATCCCCAGGGAGGCCGCGGGATCCTCCTCACAATCCAAAACCCCTCCCCGGACACCCCAATAAGGTTTGGGGGGTCCTGAGCCCCCCCCAGTAACACCCAGACCCCAAAAAACCTCACGGGGTCTTTGAACCTTGTCCCAGGACCCCCAAGATTTTTAAGACAGTTTTGAGAATCCCTAAACTCCCCTGGACCCCCCAATACTTCCATAGGCCTCCTCTGTCCCTCAGTATCTTTATGGGGCCCTCGTGGACACCCCAAAATGCCCTTGGGGTGTCGTAAACCCCTCAGGGGCATCCGAAGCCGCTCCTGGGAAGCCCAATACTCTCATGAAGGCCGCAAGAGGCCCTCGGGTTCCCCAAAATCTCCCCCAACCGCCCCAGAGGTCTCGTTACCGACGCTCGTTGCTCGTGACAGAAGCAGGGGGGTGAGAAGGGGGCGCCGCCTTTTATAGCACGCGAAGGCCACGCCCATTTCACAGTTGCCACGCCTCCGACCACGCCCCCGGCGCCGCTGAGGCGCCCGGGCCGGGCGGATCAAAGGGCACGAGACGGGGGGGGCCCGGACACGCCTGGCGTTACCGGCGAGAAGCGGAGCCTCGGGAGGCGGATTTGGAACTGTCCGCCCCCCGTCGTGGCTCGGAGGGACTCCAATTATGGGCGTCTTTGCCCTTCTCCCCTCCGGGGGGGTCTCGCCACCGGCGTCCTATTTGGGGTCCCCCCCGCGCCGCGATTTCGTTGCACCCCAACCGGCCGCCATTTTGTTGCCCCCCCAAGCGGCCGCCATGTTGTTGTGTCCCAAAGTCCATGTTCACCCCCGCTGGGCGCCGCCATCATGTTGCCCTCCCGGAGGGGGGGGTTTCCTTTTACAGACCTCCCCCCCCGGCGGCGCGCACGAGGCCTCCTCACTGGAAACCGCGTCCTCCCGCGGCTTGTGCAGTTGGTGGATCCCCGCTGCCGCTTTCTGGGGGTCTCCGTCTCTCTATTGGGGGACAAAACCTGGCGGGAATCTTCGCGGTCCCCCCCCGCGAGCAATGGTTCGTCTCACACCGCCCTCAGCCAATCAGCATCGCGCTTCGCCCGGAATTCGCCCCTGTCCCGGAAGCGTTGCCGTGGTAACGGCCGGAAGTCCCGGCTCCTCCCGGAAGTGGCGGCTCGGCCATGGGCGCCTCAAAGAAGCACCGGGAGCGCGGCGGGGCCGAGGCGGCCGAGGAGGCCCCGGGGGCGGCGGCCGCGGGTGGCGGGAGCGGCGCGGGGCGGCCCCGCGAGCACCGCAAGCACCGGCACCGCGGCGGGGAGCGGCGCGGGAAGCGCAGCCGCTCGCGGGGGGAGCGCGGCGGCTCCGGGGGTGGCTCCGGGTCTTCCCGCCGCGGCGCCGAGGAAGCGGCGAGGGGAGGCCATGGACGGGGGGGAACAGAGCCCGAGAGGAGGGCGAAGAGGGAGAGGAAGGAGGAGCGGGAGGAGCCCGGTGAGGGGAAAGGGGCTGGGAAGGGGTTGGGAGAGACTGGGGGTGATTTTGGGGTGTGTGGAGGGGGTTTGGGGCGTTTAGGGGGGGGCTGGGAGGGATTATGGGGTATCTAGGGGGTTTGGGAGGGGGATATGGGGGGGCTGGAGGAGGAATATCGGGGGGCTGGAGGGTTCAGGGGGGGCTGAGAGGGACCCTGAGGCGCTTGGGGGGCGTTGGGAGTGATTTTTGGGACATCTGGGGGAGCTTGTGGGGTTCAGGGATGGGTTTGGGGGGGTCTAGAGGAGGATTTGGGGGGCGGGGGGGGCTTGGAATGGGGGTGGGGGGCGATTTGGGATGCAGAGAAGGGTTTGGGGGGGTTATGATGCCCCTGGGGGTGATTTTGGGATGCAGGGAAGGATTTTGGGGGGGTTATGATGCCGCTGGGGGTGATTTTGGGATGCAGACAAAGATTTTATGGGGGTTATGATGCACTTGTGAGTAGTTTTGGGGTGCAGAGCAGGGTTTGGGGGGTTCTGAGGAGTGTTTTTGGTGCGTTTTGATGCTTTTGCAGATAGTTATTCTAATTAATTGACGATTTCTATTAATTGCTTCCCCAGCCCCCCCCAAACCCACGGCAGCCGAATCCTCCCTGAGCGTGGAAGAAACCAAGTGAGACCCCCCCAAATCCCACCCTTGGGTGCCCCAAAGGGGTCCCCCCGCTCCCAAATTCCCCCTGGATCCCTCCCCAGGCCCTTTGCATCCCAATTTCCTCTCTTTTTTCCCAATTTCCCAGCAAACTCCGGGCCAAACTGGGACTGAAACCCTTGGAGACGACGACGGTCAAGAAAGGTGAGTTAAGGGGTGCCCACCCATTTTTGGGGGACCTGGGGCTCAATTTTGGGTTGTCAGGGCTGATTTTGGGGTGCCCAGGGCCAGTTTTGGGATTCCTAGGGCTCAATTTTAGGGTGCCAGGGCCTGTTTTGGGGTGCCCAGGGCCAGTTTTGAGATTCCTAGGGCTCAATTTTAGGGTGCCAGGGCTGATTTTGGGGTGCCCAGGGCCAATTTTGGGATTCCTAGGGCTCAATTTTAGGGTGCCAGGGCCCATTTTGGGATGTCAGGGGTGATTTTGGGGTGCCCAGGGCAGATTTTGATGTGCCTGGAGCCTATTTTGGGGTCTCCCCAGACCTTTTTTTTTTTGGATCCTGGGCCAATTTTGGGGTGATTTCAGGGCCCGTTTTGGGGTGTCCCAAACCCTTTGTTTGGGATCCTGGGCCAGTTTTGGGGTGATTTTGAGGCTGTCTCAAGCCCTTTTCTTTTGGCATCCTGGGCCAATTTTGGGGTGATTTTGGGGCCTGTTTTGGGCTGTCCCAAACCCTTTTTTTTTTGGGATCCTGGGCCAATTTTGGGGTCCATTTTGGGGTTGTCCCAGACCCTTTTTTTTAGGATTCTGGGCCAATTTTGGGGTGATTTTGGGGCCCATTTTGGGGCTGTCCCAGACCCTTTTTTTTTTGGGATCTTGGGCCAATTTTGGGGCCCATTTTGGAGTGTCCCAAACCCTTTTTTGTGGGATCCTGGACCGATTTTGGGGTGATTTCAGGGCTCATTTTTGGGCTGTCCCAGACCCTTTTTTATTTGGGGATTCTGGGCCGATTTTGGGGTGATTTTGGGCTGTTCCCCCCAAACCAGAGGCCGGCACCAAGGAGGATCCCGTGGCCGCCGACGTCATCAACCCCCTGGCGCTGAAGCAGTGGGAAGAGATCCGGGAAAAACTGGCGGCAGCCAAGGAAAAACGGCTCCTCAACCAGAAACTGGGGTCAGGGGGCTCGGGGGGGAACTCGGGGGGTTTTGGGGAGGCTGGGAGGGGTTTTTGGGGTGCTGAAGGTGTTTTGGGGGGCTGGGAGGGGTGTTATGGGATGTAGGGGGGGATTTGGGGTGCAGGGAAAGTTTGGGGGGCCTGGGAGAGAGGTTTTGGGATGCAAGGGAAGTTTTGGGGTGCTGAAGGTGTTTTGGGGGGCTGGGAGGAGTGTTATGGGATGCAGGAGGGGATTTGGGGTGCAAGGGAAGTTTTGAGGGGCTGGGAGAGAGGTTTTGGGGGGCAGGGAGGGGTTTGTGAGGTCCGGAGGGGGTTTGGGGTGCAGGAAGATGTTCTGGGGGTTTGGGAAGAGCGTTATGGGACGCAGGAGAGATTTTAGGGTGCAGGGAGGGGTTTGTGGGGTCTAGAGAAAGATTTTGGGGTGCTGGGAGAGGTTTGTGGGGTCTGGAGAAAGATTTTGGAGTGCTGAAGGTGTTTAGGGGGCTGGGAGAGAGATTATGGGATGTAGGGGGGGATTTGGGGTGCAGGAAGAGTTTTGGGGTGCTTGGAGGGGTTTGTGGGATCTGGAGAGAGATTTTGGAGTACTGAAGGTGTTTTGGGGGGGCTGGGAGGGGGGTTATGGGATGCAAAGGGAATTTGGGGCGCTGGAGGGGATCAGGGCTACTCTGGGGTACTGGAGGAGTTTGGGGGGGCTGGAGAGAGATTTTGGGGTGCAGGAGAGGTTTTGGGATGCAGGGAGAGTTTTGGGGGGTTGGGAGGGGTTTATGGGGTCTGGAGAGAGATTTTGGGGTGCTGAAGGTGTTTTGTGGGCGTGGGAGGGCGATTATAGGATATAAAGGGTATTTTGGGTGCTGAAGGGGATCAGGGCCACTCTGGGGTGCTGGAGGAGTTTTGAGGGGTGTGGAGAGAGATTTTGGGGTGCAGGGAGTTTTGGGGATCTGGGAGGGAGGTTTTGGGGTGCTGGGAGGGGTTTGTGGGGTCCGGGAGGGAGGTTTTGGGGTGCAGGGAGAGTTTGGGGGAGGCTGGGAGGCAGATTATGGGATACAAAGGGTATTTTGGGTGCTGAAGGGGATCGGGGCCACCCTGGGCTGCAGGAGGAGTTTTGGGGCCCAGGGCTGATATCAGGGGGGGTTTTGAGGTCGGGGTGACCCTAAAAAGGCCCTTTTTGACCCCGAAAGGAAGGTGAAGACATTGGGGGAGGAGGAGCCCTGGCTGGACGACGCGGCCGCCTGGATCGAGCGGAGCCGGGCGCTCCAGAGGGAGAAGGAGCTGGCGGAGAAAAGGGTGAGGAGGGGACCCCAAACCCCCTCCCGGGACCCCAAATCCCCTCCCGGGACCCCAAAACCCCTCCTGGGACCCCGAACCCTCTTCCAGCACCCCAAATCCCCTCCTGGGACATCAAATCCCCTTCCTGGGACCCCAAATCCCCTTCCAGCATCCCAAACCCCCTCCTGGGATATCAAATCCCCTTCTGGGACCCCAAATCCCCTTCCAGCATCCCAAACCCCCTTCCAGCACCCCAAACCCCTCCCGGGACCCCAAATCCCCTCCCAGGACCCCAAACCCCCTCCTGGGACCCCAAAAGTCCCAGTGCCCTGTGACTGGTTTAACTGGGGGGCTCCCGTCGCAGGCGAAGCTGCTGGAGGAGATGGACCAGGAGTTCGGGGTGAGCCCGCTGGTGGAGGAGGAATTCCAGCGGCGCCGGAGGGTCAGTGAGGGGACACTGGGGGCACTGGGGACGTGGGGGACGTGGGGGGGACACGGAGGGACCCCCCCTGACCCCCCCCTGCCCCCCCAGGAGCGATACAGCGCCCGGGACCTGCAGGGGCTGACGGTGGAGCACGACCCGGCCGCGATTCCGGAGGGACAGACCCTGGTGCTGACACTCAAGGACAGGGGTGAGGACATTGGGGACACTGGGGGGACACGGGGGGTGACATGGGGACACAGGGACAGACCCTGG
This sequence comes from Chiroxiphia lanceolata, assembly GCF_009829145.1. Lineage (NCBI taxonomy): Eukaryota > Metazoa > Chordata > Aves > Passeriformes > Pipridae > Chiroxiphia > Chiroxiphia lanceolata. The sequence goes on from NW_022476533.1 coordinate 23,221, forward strand.
TGCTGACACTCAAGGACAGGGGTGAGGATATTGGGGACACTGGGGGGGACACTGGGGACATTGGGGTTACTGGGGGGGACGCAGGGACAGAGCCTGGTGCTGACACTCAAGGACTGGGGTGAGGACATTGGGGACATTGGGGACATTGGGGGGGACATGGGGACACAGGGACAGACCTTCATGGTGACTGTCAAGGACAAGGCTGAGGACACTGGGGACACTGGGGGAGGACAGGGGGGACATGGGGACAGAGTGTGGTCCTCTCAGTGTCCCCAGGGGTGCTGGAGGAGGGCGAGGACGCGCTGGAGCAGCTGGCGCTGCCCTGTCCCCATGTCCCCTGGGTGTCCTCTCACTGTCCTTGTGTCACCTGGGCGTCCCCTGACCCGTGTCCCAGGGATGTTGGAGGAGGGCAAGGACATTCTGGAGCAGCCAGTGCTGCCCTGTCCCCTCAGTGTCCTCATGTCCCCTGGGTGTCCCCTGACTGTCCCATGTCCCCATGGTGTCCCAGGGGTGCTGGAGGAGGGCGAGGATGTGCTGGAGCAGCCCGTACTACCCTGTCCCAGTGTCCCCTGGGTGTCCCCTGATGTCCCCAGGGGTGCTGGAAGAGGGTGAGGACGTGCTGGAGCAGCCGGTGCTGCCCTGTCCCCATGTCCCTTGGGTGTCCTCTCACTGTCCCCATGTCCCCTGGGTGTCCCCTGACTGTCTCGTGTCCCAGGGGTGCTGGAGGAGGGCGAGGATGTGCTGGAGCAGCCAGTGCTGCCCTGTCCCTATGTCCCTTTGGTGTCCCCTGACTATCCCCATGTCACCTTGGTGTTCCCTGACTGTCCCCTGTCCTAGGGGTGCTGGAGGAGGGCGAGGACGTTCTGGAGTAGGTGGCACTGCCCTGTCCTTATGTCCCCTCACTGTCCCCATGTCCCCCGCTGTCCCAGGGGTGCTGGAGGAGGGTGAGGACGTTCTGGAGCAGGTGGCACTGCCCTGTCCTTATGTCCCCTCACTGTCCCCATGTCCCCTGACTGTCCCCAGGGGTGCTGGAGGAGAGTGAGGACGTTCTGGAGCAGGCGGCACTGCCCTGTCCCCTGGGTGTCCCCTGAGTGTCCCCATGTCCCCTCACTGTCCCCGTGTCCCCCGCTGTCCCCAGGGGTGCTGGAGGAGGGCGAGGACGTTCTGGAGCAGGCAGCACTGCCCTTGTCCCCTCAGTGTCCCCTGGGTGTCCCCTGACTGTCCCCTGCTGTCCCCAGGGGTGCTGGAGGAGGGTGAGGATGTTCTGGAGCAGGTGGCACTGCCGTGTCCTCATGTCCCCTGACTGTCCCCGTGTCCCCTGCTGTCCCCATGTCCCTTGTTGTCCCAGGGGTGCTGGAGGAGGACGAGGATGTCCTGGAGCAGGTGGCACTGCCCTGTCCCCTGGGTGTCCCCTGACTGTCCCCATGTCCCCCCGCTGTCCCCAGGGGTGCTGGAGGAGGGCGAGGACGTGCTGGAGCAGCCGACGCTGGCGGCGCAGGAGCGGGCGTGGGAGGAGCTGGAGCTGCGGCGCAAGAAGCCGCCCTACGTCCCCTACGAGGAGGAGGAGCCCGGCCCCGCCCCACAGGTCTGGCCCCGCCCCCTATCGCGACATAGCCCGCCCTTTGTCGCAGCGTATCGCTGATATATCCCACGTGCTCGTGTTGTATCGGGTGATATCCCATGATACATCACCTGTCTCGTGATATATCGCGATATATCTTCTTGGATCGCGATGCATTGTTTGGTATCATAGTATATCGTTGCCTATCGCATGATATGTCTCGATATGTGCCCTCGTATCGCGACATATTGTTTGACATCGTGTTATGTCACCGCCTGTCGCGTGATATATCACGATATACGCCCTTGTATCGCGGTGTATTGTTTGTTATCACACCGTATCGCCGCCTATCGCACGATATATCACGATATATCCCCTTATGTCGCAATGTGTTGTTTGATATCGCGATCTATCCCCCCTGATATCGCGATATTTTCCCCCCCCAGGGCCCGAAGGCGCCGGCGCTGCTGGCCAAGTACGACGAGCCGGCGCCGCGTCCGTCCTTCCGCCTCGGCCCGGGGGGGACCCAGGACGGGGGAGACCCCCCCAAACTGCCCCTCCCCCCCGGCCCCGCCCCCCAGAGCCTGGAGCTGCCCCTCCCCCGCCTGGCGCCCGAGTACCTCACGGAGCAGGAGATGGTCGGGAAAGGGGGGGGGTGGGGCGTTTTGGGGGGATTTGGGATATTTTGGGGGGATTTGGGGGGCTCCGGGAGCATTTGGGGCGTTTTGGGGGGATTTTAGGGGGGATTTGGGAGAGGTCTGGGAGGATTTGGGGCAGTTTGGGGGGATTTTAGGGGAGATTTGGGAGGGATCTGGGAGGGTTTGGGGCATTTTGGGGGGATTTTAGAGAGGATTTGGGGGGCTCGGGGGTGTTTTTGGGGAGGAGTTGGGGGGTTTGGGACAGTCTGGGGGGGTTCTGGGGCATTCTGGGGGGTGTTTAGGGGGGATTTGGGACATTTTGGGGGGATTTTAGGGGGGATTTGGGGGGCTCTGGGAGCATTTGGGGCGTTTTGGGGGGATTTTAGGGGGGATTTGGGAGAGGTCTGGGAGGATTTGGGGCAGTTTGGGGGGATTTTAGGGGAGATTTGGGGGGCTCGGGGGTGTTTTGGGGGAGGAGTTGGGGGGTTTGGGGCAGTTTGGGGGGGATTTGGGACAGTTTAGGGGGGACTCTGGGGCATTTTGTGGTGTGTGGGGGGGGTGGGGACATTTGGGGGGGATTTTATGGGGGATTTGGGGGGCTTGGGGGTGTTTTCGGAGAGGAGTTGAGGGGCTTGGGACAGTTTTGGGGGGGTTCGGGACAGTTTGGGGGAGGTTGGGGGCGTTTTGGGAGTGTTTTTGGAGGGATCTGGGGAGATTTGGGACATTTTGGGGGGATTTTAGGGGGGGATTTGGGGGGCTCTGGGGTGTTTTAGGGGAGGAGTTGGGGGGGTTTGGGATAGTTTAGGGGGTATTTGGGACAGTTTAGGGGGTATTTGGGACAGTTTAGGGGGTATTTGGGACAGTTTTGGGGGGACTTGGGACAGTTTAGGGGGGAGTTTGGGACAGTTTTGGGGGGACTTGGGACAGTTTAGGGGGGAGTTTGGGACAGTTTTGGTGGCTTCTGGGTCGTTTTGTGGGGTGTTTGAGGGGTCTGGGGGTTTTTGGGGCCGCTTTTGGAGGGGTGTGGGGGGATTTGGGGTGTAACCGGGGTCCCCCCAGGCCGTGACGTTCCGGAGGACGCGGCGCCGGGTGAAGCGGC